>NW_004797999.1:227175-312985 GCF_000002075.1 Aplysia californica | reverse complement strand
CAACGCTAATGTATTGTCTATACAGTAGGCGTTGGGGCTAGCGAATAGAGCTACCTCGCGCCGGCAGAGGGCGTTACCCCTTTCCAAAGGTAGAATGGAATGATCGTCGAGTTTGAAGGCTATCCTGTTGAGTATAATTTTCTGAGTATGCTCTGCAGAGGTGCAAGCTTGATTGTGTGACGTTTACTTCGATATTTTGTCTCTGCTTTCCTTGCTTGTTTTGCGATTACATTTTTTTTTGTGTGTGCTGGGTTTTTTTGTGTGTGTGTGGGGGGGGGGTGTATTTTTTACATTTGGTGTGCAGTGGATCTATTAAGCATCCCTCCCATTTCTGCTTAGTTGGCCTACATGCAGATGGAACGGTGGTACTGTGGGTTATTGTCCAAAGTTTAAAATAGTGCTGGCGCAAGTGCTGGACACTGTGTTCATTGTTTGTGCCATTGAGTTGTTTTGATGGCTTGTGTTGGCCGTTTTAACTATTTATTCTACTCGATTAAATTAGGCGTCTGTCTTTCATGGCAGACTGTAGTAGTCAGGAGAATACCCTGCGCTGTGGTCACGAGGGTCATTTTTAAATTGTTCAATCCTGCACTCGTTGTTGAGATTTCTTTTTTAAACAATAGAATTCCAACAACATTATATTATAATGAGACCTTGCTTTTGGTGACGTTCAGAACATATGCAAATCTCCACCACTCATACCGTCCCTATACCTCCCTCTTTTTAAAAAAATCGTAAACATTATTGTATCAGTTTTACAATTTCTTTCAAATTTGTCTCCCGATATGAAAACAGCGTCCTTTTATGAGAAGATCAAACTCATCAGAGCTATTTTTTGCAAAGTATTTTATAGTGTTTAGGTTCAAGAACAAAATGTTACTTTTAAAAGGGCAAGAAGTTAACTTGATGGGCACGAAGTCTTACCGAGAATTTTGTCCCATGTTTCTTCATAGCGCCGCATATTAATAATATGATGCTTGCACTACATGTATAGTTCGTGGCCTATACCCAGGCCCAGGGTGAGAAAAGCAACGATAATGACTAAATGTATAAGGAGGTTGAGGCTGACAACAGATTGTTGATAATAATACAAATACATATCTGTATATATTGTACATACACGCATGCATAATTTCTTTACCAGGCTAAAGCTTTTGATGGGTTTTTGACCTTACAACTTCCTTCTTAGTACTGTGGTTATCTGGCGGTAGTGCCTCGGGTTAGAAAAAATGTGTTCAGTTTGGGCGAGCCTATTTTGGGCGTTTGTTTAAAAAAATTTATTAAAAAACAATCCAGAATATTCTGTTTCTCAAAGTGATAGTAGCCTTCATTTAAACTTGTTTTGTGGAAGCAGAGAATTACATTTTAAGAAACTGTTTTCGCGTGACATAGGTTTGGGATTAAACTCCTTTTGAATTTTTATGTTTGCAAGTTTAACGCCCGATAATTAGTTACAAATAAGTAATTTTGGAGACTTGGGGTGACTAGAACTAAAATGGACTGACCATTAAATATATGTTTGAAGTATTTTCAAATTTAATGTAGCTTAGACAAAGTGCAACAGTGAACCAATCATAACAAAACTGATTATTGTTGTGATTTTAATTTTTGTTTGTTCCTTGTTTTTACTTGTGTCCCAACTGCTTGCTTTCATGTTTTTTGTTGTTCCGATGTTGTTGTTTTTATAATTTTCAATCAAAATCGAGCTGTGATTTTTCAATGAGAAAATAAAAGACACCCCCCCCCCCCACCCCAACAATTATAATTAGTATTTTTTCTGTTTGCCTTTGTTGGTTTGGGATTTCAATTGTACTTTTGTCTGCCGACTTGTTTGTTGTATTTTCATTGGACCTTATATGCTTTTACCGCATGGTTGTGATAGTGAATGAACCTAATAATATGAATAGGAAAACAATGCCAGTGTACATACATTACAATATCAAACCTGAAAGAACAGGCTTTGTCGAACATTTAACCTAGTTCATGTAATGCTTTTTAAAAATTCTATGACTAGTAATTGTAGGCCTGTTGTTACTGCATGTTGATGATGGCAAACAGAATACGTCTTTTGAAATTGGGCAGTTGTCTCAAATTCATAGAAAAACAGAGGACAAAATGGCTTGGCCCTTGGCCACTCACCTGTTAATTAAGAATGTCACATACAGCCAGCCTCGAATGCAAGCTATAACGCCAAGTACTAAGGCTATAAAAGAAGAGATAGACCAAGCAAAATATGGATTGAGGGAGTCGAGGAAACCCTGCAAAATGATTATATCTCAATTGAAAGAGCAGCAGAACTGGCCTAGCATAGATTAATAGAAAACTGCTCCTCCTCTCGACACTTAACGGCAACAGAGGATGAAAAAGTAGAAGTAAAAAAAGTAAAGTTGTCTCAGTATATCGTGCTGGTCTGTGGAACGGATGACCCTGGTTCAAATCCTTATCGAAGTAGTCTTTAGTTTGGGTTGTTATTTGGGAAAATTTCTGTGGAATAGTTCCACACCTGTTTGGTTCTACTGTATCTTGTTTGAGTTGGTCGGTACTATCAAAGGTCCCGCCAACATTTTCTCAGTGTTGATAGAGTTTTGAACCTCATCCCATAGTCGTTCTTTACGAATACCCTGTTCAGCAGAGAATCAGCGAGGGAACAAGATGACAATAACAGAAAATAAAAGGAAGGGATTGAAGTTAGTCTCTCTTGAAATCCATGTATGAATAATGCATAAGTAAAAGTGTTTGTATTTGCGTGAGTGAGCTCACATACAGAGAGGACATGTTATGTGTGTGTGTGTGTGTGTGTGTGTGTGTGTGTGTGTGTGTGTGTGTGTGTGTGTGTGTGTGTGTGTGTGTGTGTGTGTGTGTGTGAACATGTACATAGTACATGTATTTGTTAGAGTAAAATTCTGTCGGGGAAATATTGCATCTCTAAGAGGTATGAACCAGTAATTCGTAAAGATATATGAAGGTAAGTTAATTGAGTAGTTACTAGATATTCAAGATGTTGGAGTAATACTCTTCGATTTTGCTCAAGTCACAAGTCTTTGTGAGGACACAAACAGAGAACACTCATCCCATAGAAGTATTAGAAGGCTTCATAACATAAACCTTTCACCTTAGTTTTAGTCTCATGTCGCCCAGACGTTTTCATAAGTCCCATTTCTTGCTGTTAAGATCAAGACTGGAGTTATACTTAACACTGAACTTGAATGTGTGATATATATTATGTAGGCCTACATGTATTTACGGGCTTCGTTAATGATAGATGTGCTTACTGGCCTTTGTTAGAGGCTTCAATGGAAATGTACATTGTATGTATATTGTACGGCTTTTTCTGGCTTCCGTGATATATGTATTTGTTGGTATTTATAATACATGTATTTGTTGGCCTCCATGATACATGTTATTTATAGACTACTATGGTACATGTATTCACTGGCTTTAATAATACAAGTACATGTACTTGAGTAGGCTACTTCCAGCAGGACACCTCTCGTGTCATGGTTCCAGGGATGATCTTAGTTCTTAGCCTTAGAGTACAGATTCTTTTGAATATTCTAAACATTCCTCAACATAAATGGACTCAACGTTCGTAATATGGTTTTTAAATGTTAGTGAGTGCTAGCTTTATTACAGTAGATAGGTAGGCTTACAGAGTGATAGGGTCTACAGATAACATAATGGTATCAAGTGGAAGAAAAAAAAGATAAGCTCACTTTAAGGGAAAAAAATCAAGGTAGTAGCCCCTAACTTACACAGTACGTGTAGTGGAAGTATCCCTCTATGGCAAGTGAACAACCAAGTAATTCACAAACTGGATTCTCATAAACAGCAAATCAGTTAAAAATAAGCCACGCCATCATAAAAAAAGTTTAAAATGGTTCAAGTTGTGGAAGGATTAAACAAAATGATTAATGAATTTATTATGACCTTGCCAGTTTTTCACTTAATCCCTTCATATTATGTTTTATTTTAAAGCTACATGTACTCAATTGCCTGCAATCTGTGGCTCTACTGCCTGTGCAACTACTAAATATATCCACATCTGTAAACGCCAGCCAAGGTACATGTAGCTGTCAACTGCTCATACATGTAGCAGTGGTATGGTGCACACAACGGTTCAATAGTGACTTTCGCTTTTACTCTAAGCGGGCATTTACTGCGATGGTAGACGACCATTAATTTATGATTTTGTTCTTAAACCAAAGTCAAGTCGATTTCAGATTGTGGCATTATTTAATAATTGGCCTTCTTTTATTAGGATTACCATACATTCATATTATTTCTTATAGTAAATTATGTTTTACATCCGAATCGATACAGTGTAGATAAATTAGGAGATAGGCTGCATAGACTGACCCTTGTCAGAGCCAACCCAGGCTGAGCGAGACAAAGTATAGTATTCCAGTAGAAAGTTCATCAACAGAAATAGAACTCAAGTAGTTTGCCTGCTACTTAGGCTTAAAATATTATAACAGAATGAATAATAAATGGGGTTTCTTTTTCGTAAGACAAGACTTGTTGATTGAACTTTTTTGATTACTCCATACCTAATACTGAAAAGAATTCTCTGCATTTGAGCAAAAACTGATCTGTTACAATTAATTCATTCATCATGTATACTACATGTACATGTACTGTTAGGTCTTGCAAATTGCTGTGGTTTCAATCAGAAATAAATACGGAAATTTGATGTTCATGTAAACAGGAGGAAGTGGCTTCTTTTTTATGCTTGAAAATGTATCATTATCATCAAGCATTGTTCATGCTTTTAATGCAAGTTATATCAAACATGCAATTTTCATTGTAAGCAAGTAATTATATGTATTATTGTTTGTGCCATTTTACAGACACACGCCTTACTTTGCTAAGCTGGACACTTTTTGAACAAACACAAAACCTTTAATTGCAAGCGGTAACTAAAACATTAATATCATATACAAGTACACATAATGTACATTGACTTTTTTATTTTTGAAGGTCAAAGTTCAAAGTTTTTAGTCAATTCATGATGATGGTGAACAACATTTTTGGCCCATATCTGGAAAACAGTTTTCAGTCTTCAGGCTTTGATATCTACAATAACACTCATGGTGTACAATTTATACATACATTGCTGTCGTGCTATACCTCATCTGATTTGACCAATTTATTTAAAATCATGATCTGTGAGACTTTGCTTTTGTGGTGCGGGAATAAAAAGTTTTCCGACAATTGTCACTTGTTTCCTCTTCTTGAATAATTACAGCAAAATGGTGAGTTGTTCTGTACGTCCATCGAGATGACAAAGTCAAAGACTATCTCGTCATCTTGGGGTTGGGGATGAGTGACAACTGATCAGGCCTATCTGGTGAAAATGGTGAAATGGTGTAGTAGGTTTAAAGCCCCTGTCAACACTATTAGGTTATTTAAGAGGCAGGACCTCCAAGTTTAACACCCATCTCCGAAAGGACGGAGCCAAATGGGAAATTCCTGTAAAGAGCCTTTCCCAAGGACATTAGGTCGGATTAAGCTGAGGCTCGAACCCCGAACATGTTATCCCTCAATTACGGGTTCGGTATCCTAACCACTAGGCTACTGACGCCATGGCCTATCTGAGCCCAGAAAGTTGTGTCACAATATGGGGATGGTGGTAGCAGATCTAATCTTCCTTGCCAACCTATGCTGCTCAGCAGCTTAGTTGCAGCAATTGGGTGGGTCTCTCACAGACCTCTGCAACCTTGAGAACATCTGAACACCCCATGACCTGTTCTGGGCAGTCTACTGCCATGTTGTGTGGTCAATAATGTAGCCCATCAGGGAAGCTTTGAGGTTGTCCTTGAACTCTTCCTCTGTGACTATGAGAACATTTGCCTTGTTGTATGTCGATGTGGAGTCATGCCACTTGGACAGAAGCAAGTCATGTTTTTTTGTGTTTTAGTATAAGTACTAATTATGGTATGTTTGTGTCAGTTAAAAAATAACTTACTGACAATAACAGTAACAACAGTCATTTATTGTGCAGAAATAGTAAAACAGACAGAAACAAGTGAATGGGAGAAAAGAAGTGGCACCCTCCAACCACCCGCAAATTAAGGTTGGAATTTTAAAAATTAAGAGACTACAATATCAGAACCAGATTCGTTTTAACTAATTTAACACAGCTCCATTATATACAGTATCCGGTGCTTATTAAAGAGCAAGCAAAATGATATGTGGAAATCACAATCATTATACGCGAAGCAGAGTCGTGAAATCAGGGGCCCGTCAAAAAGATATATATGGAAGAAACAGGCCTTTTCCGGTCAGTTTGGCAATTTTTATTGAATGTTTGTTTTTGTGCTCAACACCTTTCCGTGTGAATTTTATTGAAAAACGATTAAAGGCACTCTGAAACCAGGCAACTCCCACCTCCTTAAATTGCAAATATCTTGAATTCTGTTCAAGATAGATGGGTATTTTTTTCATTGAAAGTAAAGCAAATGAATAACCTTTCAGATGATACCAATAGCTCCACATGCCCAAAAATTGAAGAGCGCCTGATTCCACAGCGTTGTGACACGTATGTATACAGAAAAGTGACGTATAAATCTTTGAATATTTCTCTTGTTCAGCCATTGCAACATACTTGAAAGCCGAACTGAAAAGAAGGTGATTTTATGGGTTGGGGAAAAGCAAGGTCTACAAGTTAAGAAGTAGGACCTAATAGTAGCATTCTAAAATCACCTGCTGGAACTCAAAAATATTTCTTTGTGTGATTTTAGGAGGATTTCTTATAAGTACCAATGTGACATGTGTCACTGAAAGGTGTCCTACTTTTAACAAGTGCCAACCAGATACATGTCACTGAAAGTGTCTTTCTTTTATCAAGCACAAAGTGCACTGGGGCTCTCTGAGTTTGTAATTCTGATCGTACAAGGATTAGTATACACTCTAAACTGTTACCGGTACTAACTCAAAACCTGTGAAAAAACAGCTTAACCATTCAGAGCTATGAAAGCACGATCAAGGAAGAAAACGAACTGAGGGGAACTTTGGTCGGTGAGAAAATTCCTTGTCCATCGCATTAAGTAACCCTGTCATCATATTTCATGTACATAAAAGACAAGAATTCAACATATAAATTATTCAAATGAGCAAGTCTTCAGTGATAATATTTTATTATCCATCACCATTTTCATCAGTCATCACATACAAAAGTGAACATCAAGACTACCCTTTAAAACTCCCATAACAACAATTCAAATCGCGTGCAAATAAAGCCCAACAATCTTCCCCTTTCCCTTCAAAACCAAAACTGAAAGAATAATTCACCCATAGTGAAACTGATAAAAAGGTAATATCAAGTCCATATTACTAACTCATAATTCGAGTGAGCTTTGAACAAGCATGAAGGATAAAGAAGTACAAGCACTCCTACACTCACCTGTCAACATATACACACATACAGTCCAGTGCACCTGCATAAACACACTTATACACATACAAGCACACACAAACATGCACACTCACACAAACACATGTTCACAGTACATCTGCACACACACACACACCCTTACAAACACTCACAGTGCGCCTGCAAAAAACACATCCACACACTCACGCAAACATACCAACAAGCCATTACTTATTTTCTGCTTTCATTTTCTGAGCAATCTCCTGCAATACTCTCTGCACTGCCTTGTTGGGCATGATAACGTGGTCAGCCTCCGAGTCGCTCGAGTTGCTGGTGTTCTCTGTGCTGCTGTCCTCGTCGTCGTAGTCTGCGATGCCCGGTAAGATGCCAGCCACCTGCATCATGCCGTTGCTGGGAGGAAGATTAGCCATCAGTTTGGCATCAGGTCGCTCTGAAAAGAAAGTTTTAGTTTTAACAGTACTTGCAACACAATAAGGTCATATAGGTGCCAAAGATTAGAGGTGTTACAAGCCAGAAACAAACACAAAAAAGAAGGAGGAGAGGTCAGGACGACAGATGTTTGATAGGAAAGAAGGAGCAAACCACACCAGAGCACCTTTTTAGTTTTAGTAAGAATTTTACAGCACTTGCAACACAATAAGGTCATATAAGTGCCGAAGATTAGAGGTTACAAGAGAGTAACAGACACAAAAAAGAAGGAGAGATAAGGATGATAAATGTTTGATAGGAAAGAAGGAGCAAACCACACCAGAGTACCTGCCAACCACCCACTCTGAAATGAAACAAGGAGTTGAGTCGGCATTACAAGACTAAGTTATCCCAATGCACTTGTTATGTTAGTTGAAAGAGACGGTACAAAAAAGCACAAACACACATAAAAAAAAAAAAATTTATTCAAGTCGGTATATCCTAGATTACTAACTCTTTCTCTGCCAAATTCACAAACAGACAAATAACCAGAGAGGTGCTATGACTGCAGTTTGGTTTTATTTATAGTAATGACTGCAGTTTGGTTTTATTTATAGTAAAGAGAAGCACAGTGACAATTTGATGATAATTTAGTGCTGGGCAAAAAGCAAGACAGACAAAAATAGCAGAGGGACTCTAAAGAAGTGGCACCCTCAAACATCCAACTTGTGCGAAGATTGTTGATTATCAAGACTTAAAACAGATATCACAGCACATGTAATTTATTTGGACAAAATCCATAAACGTATAATTATAATGTTTAAAAAATCAATCGCTTTGTCAGTCAAATTCATATGTTATAATAGGTAAAAACTCTAAAGTATCAGGTGACCCCAAAAAAACTTTACTCACAGAGAAACCCATACTTTACTTTTACGATCCAGCGGCCATTTGGGTTCTAGCCCTTCGGTCTGTCGATATGGCAAAGAATTGACAGGTTTTAATCAGCTGTGCTTTGTCGCTGTATAGAGTGTTTCCGATGTCTGGGGAGGCAGGTAGGTAGGTGCTACGCAGGTCACAAAGTGCTGGGCAGTTAAAGAGGTGGTGTGGTACTGTTTCATCCTGGCAGTCACACAACGGGCAGTCGGGTGGGGTATCCTTGCGGATCCTATTAAGGTAGGAGTTTAGTGGTATGTGTTGTGTTCGCAGGCGAAATATCCTGACTTGTTCTCTTCTACTCAGGGAATTTATTGCATCTTTAGAGTTGGGGGCTGTCATGTGTGCAAATTAATACAGTTCTTCCAGTTTTGCCCATTGCCCATCCATTCAGCCACTGTTCCCTGGTGTTGCATTTGATGATGTTCTTGGCTGTCTGTTGTGATACTGGGTTGTGAGGTTGTGTCTGTGATACTCCCTTCTTGGCAAGGGTGTCTGCTCTTCAGAGAAACCCATAAAAACGGTTAAAATAGAGATAGAAAAACAAGATTTTTCAGGCGTACTTGGTCACCATCAAGATTCATTATGACAAATTTACAAATAAAAGTTCCAAGTTTGAAGGAAATTAGAGTACATGCTCCATGTGACGTCCGTTTCGGGCGATAAACGCTCTGAGGCACTCGACGAAAATGTCTATGCACTTTCCATTTGCTCCAAGAAAATGGGTCTGACGTTGATGGAAACAGTCAGTCCCCGGAGAAAGTTGTATTTGAAAATAGCAAACGTTGCAAAAATTTGCACAAAAAATTATAACAACGGTTGTAAGAAAAGATGCAAGACGTGTATAGAGCTAAAATAATTTCATGGAATTATTGGAATACATTGTTGCTCATTGCAATCAAAACAACCAACATGAGTTTTGTTGATCAAAATCAATGTGAATGTCAACAAAAACAAACAAAAAACTGCACGGAGGTTACACGGAGTACAAAACAGTTTGTCCCCTGACACATGCGTCGGTCCTTGAACTCTCGCTGACGTTGGGCAGGTGTGACCAGCGATGTTTTGGGCTGTTCAAATATAATCTTACACCTTTTTTGGGACTCCCCCCCCCCCCCCCCCCGCAATACTTAATTTCAATTTTTCCCCCCCCCCCCAACCCCATAATATTACATTAGTCGCTTATAATAATGATAATAATAATAACATGACATTTAAATCGCGCAAATCCATGTTACAATCATTGTTCTATGCGCTATTCCTGAAAAACATGCATACATACATACATGCACACCTAATAATTATACAAGCGGAACTCTTCCGCAAAAACTTACGGTGTCATTTTATCACTTTAGTTTATTTTTAACCGCACCGGTGTAATCAAAATTAAAGTTACTACCAGTAGGTAGCGTAAACACGGCCTCACTGGCACTTGAGGCCTTCCGACCGCATGGTATCGGTGAAATTGCGGCAATACCGATCGCTGTTTCTTTGCTCTTTCGCTATAAAACACCAAATGCCGAACACCTTGTAAAAGTTCAGCTTTACCTCGTTACAATGGTGTAAATTGTTTATGTGTCCGATTATTAGGAACTGGAGAATCGCCGAGGAAAGTGAAGCCCCCCTCGCGGTCAGAATGCGTGGTCGGCCGGTTGAAAAATTGACACGAGTGCATTCAAATGCTTCGCGGAACGAGGGATGATTAAATACCGTCTTTTCATTGGCGGAGAACTGTAGAGCTTTAAACGGGCTTTCCCGTGGTATATATTTTGCCTTTGGCGTTTAAATTTAAAAATACCGTCAAAATTTTTAAAAGATCATTTTTTACATGAAAAATGTAAAATACCGGCTCAAAACAGGTATCAATTAATAGATTAGTTTATTTCCTATTAGAATAAAGTAATTAGCATAGAGTTATTTTGCATCAATCCTTTCCATGAAATTATTTTAGCTCTATACACGTCTTGCATCTTTTCTAGCAACCGTTGTTATAATTTTTTGTGCAAATTTTTGCAACGTTTGCTATTTTCAAATACAACTTTCTCCGGGGACTGACTGTTTCAATCAATCAATTCCGCGAGACTCAGAAAGCATGTTACCCCGCACGCGGGTAACACTACAGTATCGAGCCGACTCGCTCGCCGCGGGGGCCGGTGCGGTGCCGGCCGGGTCAACGCTCGGTGTTTTTATTGAAATAACGACAGATCATCGTGTTTGAGGCGATAAAATACTGATTTGTAATGATCTCATCGTCTTGAAAAAAATTAGGCTCCATATATTTGTTATAGTGATTGTACTCTGTTAATGTGGAGATGTTTAGTGCACTTGGTACTCTTTTATTATCTGTCAAACATGGGGTTGCAGCCAGTGACTGACTTTAACAAATTTGATCAAATTTTAAACAAACTACCATTTTCTAAAAAATTGACTGCGATGTTAAAGAAAGGTATCAAAATGCTCAGAGGATATAGGCCTTTCAAACAGAACAGATACATTTGGCATACAGTTACTTTGAAAATTTAGTTTCTGGTACCTACTACCAGTGTATAAAGTGTGAGATGGCATATGCCATGCTTACCGCTCTAATTGAAGAGTTAACTCTCTTTTTATGCGTTTAAAACATGTTGTGATAAATTTTTTTCACCAAAAAAAATGTAACATTACACTGGTTAAAGACCCTCCCCCCCCCCTCCTCCAGGAGTAAGATTATATTTGAACGTCCGGGTTAACAGTTGTCCCGATGATTCGATCCATGTCTAGATCTACGCTCGTAGCCTTAGATTTAAAGTCTTTCACAAATGTTTATACTAGATCTATCTATCTGGTGCTACAGAACCAAATGCAAGCTAAGTAATCTGACGATCGTTTATGATTGATTTATGGTAGACCTATTCTAGATCTGGAATCTAGATAAGATGATTCAGCCCAAACAGGACCATTGAGGGATTGGGTTGGGTCGGGCTGGTTTGCTAGTCAGATTGAGGACGCAAAGCGGATGTCGTGGCACAAGTTGATTGCTCCCGACTCGTTGCCTCAAAACCAAACGTGTAAGTTTTCAGGCGATGAGACGGGCCATCATACCGACCCGACCCGAACCCATCTGCAATGGACACCCCGTACAAAGGTACAAAAGTGGCATTTTAGGTACGAATTGTCCCCCTAGGAGTAATTATTTTTAGTCGTGGAAAAAGTTTCGGTTATTTTTAACAAAGTTTTATTATTTCCCCAACTCATGCGGAAAATAGCCTAAAATTAAGGAATTCATGAAAATGGCTAAAGTTGCGCTGAGGGCAAAAGTTGCGGGTTGCAGGCGCGAATTTCTCTTAGGACAGAACAATGTCTCTCAGCTGCTGGAGGGTTTGAAAGTTACTGCCACATATTTCGTCCTTTAGGTACCCCCAAAGATGGAAATCTATGGGGCTGAGGTCAGGACTGTGAAAAGCCCAGGGGTTCACTGTGCCAAGACTGACAAATCTCTCGTCGAAGTGGTCCCTCAAAAACTGAAGAAAAGTTCTCTCAGTGTGTGGGGCAGCACCATCTTGCATGAAATAGTGCCCTGCTCTCACTTCCATTCCATTCAACCTCCCTAGAGCTCTCCAAAACCTGGTCAACATCTTGAGGTAAGGGTCGGAGGTGACCGTCAGCGTGTCTCCATCCCTGTACATGAATCGAAGAAATATTGGCCAATAATGCTCTAGCGGCTCATGGCAACCCAGGCAGTGACTTTCAAGACATGGAGATTTTGTTAGTGCACAACGTCAGGCTATGCAGAGCCCAAGAATATGTAATTTTTGTTAGTAACTTGTCCATTCAGGTAAAAGTGTGCCTCTTCACTAAACCATGTTCTGCCCAGCAATGTCTCGTCGTCTTCAATCTCCTTAAGCAACCACATGCACATTCTCACTGTCTGCTGCATTGGCGTCCCCGAGCTTTTGATGTACCTGGATTTTGTATGGTTTAAACTTCAGATCGTACTAAAATGAGCGTCGAACAGATTCTCCAGAAATAGATAATACAAATCCGCCCATACTATGATGACGAACTGACTTTTGAGGTTCTTCGCTCGAAGACTCAATCACCACTGCCACTTTCTCTGGAGTGCGCACTTGCATCGGCCTCCCACTGTGGGTGACCCTAGTTTTTTATCTCGTTTTTATTTCAACAGAGCCAAGTGAAGTCAGCCACCCACTTAAGTATTGTTACTTTACTTGGTATTTTCTTACTCTTTGGTGCTTATTCCAACCCATTTACAGAAGAGACTCCGTGTCTGCATAGGGGACTTTGTTTTCAATATATGTTTCAACCATAAAAAATATGTTGTTCAACAGTGAACTGTATCTGCAGAGAAGCCATAGCTGCTTCGTAGGCACTTCGTTGTTTTTATTACATATTTCTCCTTTAGGTTAGATCAGCTAGCCTCCTGTCAATTTCGGTGTGAATTGTGCACTTTGGTGGCGAGTTATAGGCTTTCCCGTGGGTACAGGTTTTTTTGGACCAGTACGTATATTCTGGACAATTTACAATCAGATAAGTGAAACTACCCTGACCTGAATATGCAGTTCTGACAGGCCAAATATGTGCCCATCTCACAGCAGAATCTACCCTTGATAGTAAAAACTGTCACACTTTCAAAGTCTTCCAGAAGTTGTAAAACCAGAAAAATTATATGTCACAGGTCGCAATCAATTCAAGGTCCAGGACAACTTACCTTCTTCTTCATCAGGCTTGGCTTTTTTCTCATCTGTTTCTGACTTTGAATCTGTACTGAAAGGAGGACAAAAGACAATATATAGCGCCTTTAATATGACAGACATTCTGAAATGGCTTAACAAAAAAAACTTCACAGTCCATACAAGCTTGGCCACATGTAATATTAACATATCAACAAAAGCAACTCATTACGAAGAAAACTTCTAAGGTTTTATGGGCTAATTGAATTCCTGCCTTCAAACTTACAGCAAGCTGTTGTTGTTAGCGATCCAGTAGCATTTGAGTGTTAACTCTTCTGCAAAATGCCATTCTGTAATAGCTGCATGTCTGTTCTAATTGTTGTTTTGAGGAGTAGAGGCAGTTAGATGTGTGGGGTAGCTTGGGAAGAAAACATCCCCTTAAATCAGTTAGTTTTCAACAGAAGAACAGATGATGTTTCACTGTCTCTGAGGGGTAGTCACATAGAGGGCAGGCAGCAGACTGCTTTACTCCAATTCGTTTAAGATGTTGATTGAGGGGAACATGTTGTGTTCTAAATTGGAAGATTATGGATTGATCTCCCATCCTCAACTCATTGATTGGATCTTTGACCAGTGGTTTATTCATGTTAGAGCAAGCTAATATTCTAAAATGCTTCCCCGGAAGCTGACAATGTTTCTGAGTGTTCTATGGTCTTCTGGGGTAATAATATAGTATACACGCATAGAGTTTGCTGTCGAGCGCGGAATGTGATAGACAAATGTTATTTATTATTATTACAAATGTATTATTAAAAGGATGATTGTATATCTATTTCCAGAGGGCTTACATTTGGCATATACATATAACAGAAGTCATGATTTTTTGTGTGATTTTAGATGGCTTAACTGGTCTGCTTTGTGCTAATTGGTAGGTGGATGTTCACAATGCCTTTCACCCATGACATTCACACTGAACCGCCCATGAACTCACACATTTCAAAGGCAAAGGCCTTGCTGAAAATTCTTTCAGCATGTGAGGCTGAGGCTACTACACTTGCAGTTCAGAATATGTTTTGGCTTGGTAAAAGTTATAGTACAGTAACAGCAAGTTCATCACACAGGTACTTCATAAAAAAAACCCCCAACTAATTAAGTTGACAGACTAAGAAAAACCTTCCATAATTTTTTTGAGGGAGGGGGGTGGAGAAGGGGGTTGAGGTGACTAACAAATAGAGCAGCGAGAAACCAAAAGGTGGTGTAACTTGTAACTTTTATAACGGTGGAGCAACACGCAGAAACATTTATTTTCACATAAACATGTACTCAACATGCTGTGATAAAGATGAAAGTCAGTCTTAGACCAAAATCAAACTGACCCATCAAGGTATGCCCTACAGGAAGGCCTTGCATCATGTAATGAAATGGTGTAAACACTTATATAAGTTTATAGTTTGAAAAAAATGTAATGATCTGAGTCAGGGAAAGCTGTGAAATTAAAACTTTTTTCCATTCATCAAAGACTATAGTACTGTAAATGACAGGATATTTTCATAAAACATGTTGATGATGTGTGATCTTATTTTGGGATATAATCTCCCCATTATTCTGAGCACCAGGGCCAGTGGTCCACCTTTGGGATTACCTACACGTGTCAAATAGAGAAGAAAACCCCTGCACCTGAAAAAAGAATATTTGACAAAAAAATAAGAGTTTGTCATGAAAGTCCTATATTTACAAATCCCACCCCCCCTCCCAGAAAAATAGTGGAATGTTATCAAATTTTCTGACACACTAACCTTTTCCTTTTAATAGCACCAGAGAGCAGCTGCAGCTGGGACTTTTTGCTGGAAGACGAGCCAGAGCTGGAGGAAGTGGATGAGGAACTCGCTGTGGCCGACGCCCTTTTCTTATCCTCTACAGTTATCACAGACTTGCTGTGGCATATGTTAAGGACTATTTACATAACAAGACATAACAATGGAAAAACAAGCAGGAAAAGAATCTTTGCACAAATTATAGACTCTTTTTACCAACAATTTTTAATCCAGGACCTATCACATATAACCTGGAAACGCTCAATTAATAAATTATCCTTTTTCTCCATTTTTTTTTTAATCCAGAAAATATGGCTGAATGTTTAGGAAAATTAAAACAAGGGTTTTAACCAAGACAGAGACCAAAAATTATAACATACATTTCTTATCAAATTTGACTCCTTCTTATTTCATTTTTTTTCATAAATTTTTGCTTCTGAAAATTGCTATAAATCTAAAATAATATCAAAATTTTTCCTTGCAGGTTTTTTTCTGAGGTAGCCCTAAAAATGTTTGTGCCCTATGTACTTGGTAAAAATGCAACTTCTAGTCATAGACAAATTTCTGCAAAGCTCTGATATTTTCCATTCAAAAAAACCCCAGAACCACTTCATTGGTATAAATTGAAGCAGACTACCCCAGGGCGGTCAAGAAACCACCCAGTCATCTAGCAGCAAGGCTTAAGTTTAGCACCCATCAGAAGGATAAGAAAATGAAAGCGACAAAGGGCAAAATTGGCAGCAACAAAGGATATCTTTAGTTCTTTAATAACGGACTGCTCCTCACTGTTCCGATCCTTCTCAATCTGCATCTGTCTGTTGGACACATAGTTAAGGAACTGAACCTCCTCGTCATCCAGACCTTTCACACTACTCCCTGCGGGGAGAAATAGCAAAAACACACAAATCTATTTATATACAGTAATGCATTAACACTTTAAAAAAGAAAATGACATTAGAAATTAATTCAAGTCGTCAAACCAATTTTCTTCACATGAAAAGGAACCAAATTTGACTTGACTTTGGGACAACTTTCTCACAAATTGAATAACTTTGACACATTAGAAAATTGGAGCATTCAAAAGCAAAAGAAGGGGATAATAAGCAAGGAGAGTTGGTGTTGTACTACAGTATGGATTAAACACCCAAACAAACACTGAGTAGTTAAAAAATGAGGTTGCACATCAAATGTCTTTCAATGTCACTGATAAGACCCAGCTCAGTTCAGTGAAGAGCCAACCCCCCCCCCCCCTATACAATCAATGTTTAAAAACACCATATTGGGCATGTCAAGGCTACAAAAGGGAACAATAATTGATACGATTATCAAGAAACTTTATTTGATACAACAATGCAGCATAATGTCTATGCTTCCACATGACAGCAAAAGACACTGCTGACAGGGGCGACTGCAGTCAAACATCTACTTATGGCACGGCTTTCAGATCTAAAATATTTTCTAAATCAATTTCGCTTCAAGAATCTTACTTAAGACAAGTACTCCCCATTTTCAAACAGGCATTAGAAAATTCATCAAAATATTCAAGTACTGCTAAAGGGCACATCATGATTCCCCACAGTTACCACGAAATAATGATAGAAATTCATTCAATACTAACGAAGTCTGCTGTCTTCCTCCAACTCTCTATCTTTCACATCCTTGTTCGCCTGCAACTGATCAAACAAAGACCTGGTTTCTTCTTCTGGACATTCTGTGAACAATCAAAATATTCATTTTTTTAAATGTGTTAACAGTACTGTGCATTGAAAATGCAGGGTAGTAAAAAAAGCAAACATTAGGAGAGAAATAACAGTGAAGTTATTTGTTCTCCAAAGACTTTAACTTCAACAGCCTGCAAAATATAACTGGTCAGTTCATCAAAGAAAGTACTGGTACTGAAGAAGAAAGGAAGAAAACGAGGCAGAGACAATACACTTAAAAAGAAAATATTACACAAAGTAAGAAAATTTGAGCATGCTGGTAGATGTTCAAGGTATCATACAATGAGCAAACGAGTTTACATTACATCTCTTGCTGGTCTGACAAGTTATCACATTCACACCAACAACAGGAAATTTAGTTTTAGTAGAAGTTTTATGGCGCTCGCAACTGCATAATAAGGTTATATGAGCGCCAAGGGGTGGATGTCAACAGAGAAGTCCCTACAGGGAATCAGGCTTACTCTGCTAACCTCTCCAGCTTCAACAGCACAAAGTCTGCTTCGACCATCAAGGCACTCCGGAAATAGCGGGTCACAAGAGTGTGACAAACATACAAAAGTAGAGGAAAAAACATGATAGTAAGGATTAGGAAAGATATTTAAGCAATATTTCCCTGTTGAAATTCAGGCACACTTATGAGCATGTCATTGATGAATCAGCCCATTTACAATTCTAAAGTGCATAAGAACATTTGGGAATGGCCGAAAGACACTTCAGTCAGTAGCACCGTCCTGGGGGGTACAACGGGAAAGGGTGGTGCAAATGAAGATATGACAACAAAGATAAAGAGTTCAAATCAATGGAATCATAACTTCAGCCTTTCCAAGGTAAAATATTTTACTAGACTGGCTCCAAAAGACAACTGACTGTTAGTAACCTTTTAAGTTCAGTACTCAGACATATGTGTGAGACTTGAGAGTGCAAGTCTATAATACTTATTATAATTCAAACTTATTACCAAGAAAGTAGAGACAAAAAAACTCTTACACTGAAATTTTGCTTCATATTTTATGATAATTTTATGCACTCTTATTGTTTAGAAACTAAAAGATTATTCCTCTACAAGAAAAGCTCCCAACATGCAAAATTTCTGATATATTTAAGTTGTGTTGGAATAAGAATTGGAAGAGGCTAGCCGTACTTAATGACTGGTTGGCTAGCCGTACTTATTCTTAATATGATGGCTAGACTGACCATTAAAAAGGCCTTCTGAATTGTAAATAAATTTTTAGTTTGCAGCAGACTAAAGTATTTGTATTTGAGACGAAACCAGGTGCCTTAATGACAGTGCATGTATTTTAAACCTCCTGTTTTCTAATGTTAACAGGGCCTAAGATAAGTACGGCTAGACTGTCAGGCTAGCCGTACTTGTTGGCTGAATTGTAAATGAAATTTTAGTTTTGCAAAGCCTAAAATATTTGTATTTCAGACAAAACCAAAAGGTGCCTAACTGACTTGCATTATTTAAGCCTGAATAACTAGATCTAGATCTAATGAGACCTGAGTACTCAACAGGTTCGAGTCGATAGGGCCAAACCTAGATCTAAGTACGGCTAAACTGGCAGTCTAACTGTACTAAGTACGGCTAGCCACTTCGATAAGAATTTTCAACACAATTCTCAAAGCAATTCAAAGTAAACTGAACCTAATTTTTTCCAAGTGCATGATGGGAAACCACGTGAGTTAAACATTATTACATTTAAAACTCAGTTACCCCTAGCGGACGATCATGGGTCTCAACTCAGAATTCTAAAAAAGGAGGAACTTTTCGGGTGATCGCCACAGAAGCCCATTTTCGCGAAACACCTATTATTATTTTACTGTTGAACCCTAGAATGCAGAAATAAAAACCATCAATTTACCAAGGCAAGGTTATTTCACACCAATTTGAGGGTTTGGGAGATAATATCAAGTAAGAGTCACGTACCAAATATTTACAATCTTGATTACGTACAGAAAGTGGTGGCGCCTGGGGTCTTGTGCGACTTACTTATATTTTCCCTTCATCATATTCGCCTGCATATATAAACCATATAAAAATGAATCTTGTTTTGAGCCTAGAACCAGAATATCGACGATCATGATTCATGTCATATATATAGATCTAGGCCTATATAATAAACGTGAAAGACAAAAATTAATGCTCAAAGTATAGTAGAATAGCTCAAGCAGACCTATTCAGTGTGAGAGGTGTAAGAACTGTGGGAGGGCAAGATGCAGTGATACTGAAAATCTGCGAATCTTGAACAGAAAGCTAAAATATAAAGATCTAATTTACTGTCACCAATCCAAAGAAACCCGAACACTTAGGCCGCTAAGTCCCATAACACGCTTACAAGTTATGACGGTTCCCGTATTCACACAAAGCCTGCACCAACGCACACTTTACTTTGCAGAGAGCTGTAGATAAGGTAGTAATCAAAATTCTAAACATAAAACATATTTGCTTCCAGTTTCAGGTTTTTTTTGTCCTCTGGTGTTGCGTCCAGCCCTCCCCCTATCCCCGAGTGCGTCTTTTCAAAAAAATCAATACCCCCCCCCCCCCCCCCAGTCCTGTACTTCGAAGCGCTCAGAACGCACGCAGGTTCATTGACCGGTCCCAATGGCGAGCCCGACAAGACACTTAACTTTCTTTTCGTTTTTTTCTTGTGTGTGTGTGTGTGTGTGTGTGTGTGTGTGTGTGTTATCCCCACAAGTGACAGCACAGTGACAAATTTCATGGCGACACCACGTTTGTAATGCCGAACCTGCATGTTACAATAATTGTTGCGTTATCAGACAATTACTGACAAACTTCTTGATGGTAACGAAAGCGAAAGTAGATCTTGATTATTCCAGTCGAACCTTGGTGACAAAATTCCGCTTGCCGCCAAAGCCACCAGTTCGCGTGAAACGTACTCTCTGAGCCGAATTAATATCACAATCCAGACTGGCAGAAATGAACTTAAAGACGTTATTGGATTTGGTTTTCAAATATGAGATCTTTTATGTATTTTCCCAGGTCTCGGTGATTTTTAAAAAATTCCCGGGACCTGGCAACCACCCTGCTCCCAACAACTCTCTTTCTGATTGGCCGGCTGTCGCGGTTGCGGAGTTTAGCGGAGGAAATGGCAGTAGCGGAAATCTGCTAAATAGCGGACTATTGAGACCCATGACGATGGAAGAGTCCAATGACATGCGTCCAGTCCTCGAGTGAACAATCAGCATTTGGCCAGATCATAGAATGCATGAAGTATTACCGCACACATGACATTTCTAACAAAACCTTTTAGGTTTAATTTTACCCTGAATTGTAAAAAAAAAACCCCATCTTACTGATTCTTTCTTTGCTTTGACACAGTTTTTGTCATTTTATAAACATTTTTCATGCACACATCCCTTAACATATTTCACAAAATACTGACAAAAATTCTGTCAAAATGGGGCAAATAAATTCTTCCGCGGTGAAAGTGTTTAAACATCTCACCAACAGGGTCATCTGGCTGACGAACTTTCTCCCACTCCTCCTGTCTCTTCTGGCGCTGCTCATGCACCTCTTCCTCAGAGACAAATTTCTTGAACTGTCCGCTCATCGTTTGGAATCCTTGGACAGTAGAGGAAAAAAATAAAATCTTAGAAACTTGACATCTTAACTTGACTCAGTCTGGTACTGGAAGAAAACAATCAATGTTATTATTGTCAACAAAAGTCAACGGAAAGCATCAAATTCAAACCACTAGATATAGATCTAGAGTACGACAAGGCACCTCGGCCCAGTCAGGTCAAGTCAGCCGACTGCCTAAACAGTGTTGTTCCAACTCATTATAAAGCCAATCTTGATTGAATATCTTGTTTTAATTTATTTAAACAAATGTAGAGATCTAATCTTTGTTGAGTAAATTCACATGTTAACAATTTTGTGGGTTTTGTTTCCCCTTTCACCAATTTTCACTGATTTTTTGCGAGAGAGCCAGTTGAATCGAAAGTAGGTCCACCATTTTTCATGTCCATAACATGAACTAGAAATCTAGATCTAGAGAAGCTCACCCAACCCGCGACCACTTGTCGTATTTTGCTTCTCAGCGGTATCTGTCGGCAAAATAGGTCAGGCAATCCATGTTCAGGGCCACTTCAGGGTGTCAACTTACGGTTTATACCGTGATATCGTCACTCATTCCAAAACGTCATTCGCAGATGTCGTATTTTAACATTTTAATGTTCTGCCCTAGGCGCGACTGCATGCCGTCAGAGGGACCGCATATGGAACGGGATGCGACCATGTGTGCACAGACATAACAGGTGCAAGAAAGTTGTAAGTACACTATTTAAAGGTTAGTATAATATAATCATTTCTTTAGCAAATTATGATGAAAACAATTATCTTATTATAAACAGAGGGTATAGATCTAGAGACAAGTGGTTGCGGGTTGGGCCAGCTACTCTAGTTTAGTAACTGTTCGAAAACTTCTCTAAGATTACTAAGAATGTTTCTGATAAAAAGCCTTTCACTTCGAACTCGACTGTGGCACTAGCAGACGACTGACGTTCTCGGAAAAGGATTGACCAAAAGTGGAACTAGACAAGACACGTAACTCTAATAAAACAGATTGCACACGAGCTGCACAAAAGGAAAAATGGGGAACTGGTCGCGCTCAGGGCACCCTCGCGCCAAGGGCCGATGTCTCTAGATCTAGATCTAGAGTCTAGATGTTCTTTTATCATAGGCCAGCTCTATTCGGACTCGAGCCCGAATATGGGTTTTATCTATTCGAACTCGGGTCCGAAAAAAAAAGGTTTATTTATTTGGACTCAGCTTCTAAGTGAGTTGTGTGAGTGTAAGGAGGTTACATCATATAAATGTCATCATGGAATTTTTTATGTAAAACTACAAGTAGAACTAGAATTGCTTACTAGAACTGCGTAATTGGGTCAAAAGTAAAAAAGGACTGCACTTTCATTAGATCTACCCAATGGCAGTGTCTAAGTACACGGTAACCGACAACTCAGGGTCTTTCCACCACCACTGTTTTTCCACATGTTTAATTTCATTTTGTTGTGTGTTATAGTTTTTCTGTAATTTTTTCTTTTTTTAATTACATGGCACAAAATCGACAGCCTTGGCCTCTTCCCAACACCCCTTACCCCAGCAAGCCGAGAAAGCGAGATCGCTACGCGCAATCTCATTGGTCGACATAATTATCTTTGCCCCCGGCAAGGTAGGCTGAACTTACTCACTCTGTTCATACTAATGATACAGGGAGGGCCAGTTTAGATAGATCTAGATATCTAGTAATTGGATATTAAAGCTCACGTCTCGACTGTTATTGTTGGGCGCGATCTGTCGATTTGCGCGATCGATCAATCGCACAGTGCATTTGGTTGATCGAGGAAACGTGCGACAATCCATCGATTGTTCCGCAGTCTGTTGATCAGCGGATCGCACAGCGCTTTTTGTTGATCCGTGAAATACAGTCAAACCTGCCCTGACGGCCACCTCAAAAGACGGCCACCTGTACAAACGGCCATTTTCAATTTCCCCGCGTGCGTATTTTCCATATAATTTAACTGTGTAAAATAGGCACCTGTCATGTCATAAATTGTGCACTGGCCCCTGGCATTGTGGGCGAGCCGTCATAATCTTATCCCTTGTCGTTGTTGTTAGGTAGTCTCTCCAACCGATCATGTTGCGTAGGCCCCTCCCACTGTTGACCAATAGGTACCAATTTTCAGCTGCTGGTGAGGTAAGCATGTGATCCCTCATAACCCATAAAAAGCCCCGCCCAGAACTCATACACAAATCATATGTGAGATGAGTGGTCACTGTTTCAGCAAGTGATAGCACAGGACAAAATATTGATTTATTTTCATTCTGGTAGTACGTAGATACTGAGACTAGGCGCCCGGTTACCGTGTACGTAGATACTGAGACTAGGCGCCCGGTTACCGTGTACGTAGACTCCGTAAAAAAAACAAAAAAACTAAAACTGCGCACTGAACGAACCCGAACTGCTGATGAACAGCAGTCGATATGCACACGCAAGGAGGTGCTATTCCTATTCTTCTTCTGGAAAAATGAAAGAGAGCTTCAAAACAGACTGCAGCGCCATCTGAAGCAAAGAGCATACTTCCTGCGGACACTTTTTTGGCTGAGTGGCCCATCTTGTGTGTACTATCTTTGTCTAGGCTACTGATAAAACATACAACATTGATACCGACTATTTAAATCAGTATCGATATTTCAGTAGATTTTTAGATCTAGGCCTACACAAGTCGGGACCACCATATCCAAGTAGTGCCGCGCTGTCACTTCAGCCATCAGAACTTCCGATGACGAAGTGCAGATTCTGATTAGGCTTGATATTTTACACACGGCGACACAGCATTTTATTTAGCACTGGCGCTAATCGCAACGCGGCGTTTTATTTAGCACAGGCGCTAATCGCAACGCGACGTTGCAAATAGATCTAGAATTCTAGGCACTTTCTAAATTTTAATGTCTTGATAAAAATGTTGAGCGAAGTGGCTAGCCATAGATTTCTAGATTCTAGCTTGTTTCCACAACCTCTAACCATTTTCATAGGCGTCCTACCAAATCAGTTCTTTAAATCCTGAACACTAAACCCCATGAATTATTTCCCAAAACTTCAAACGAGCATCAGTGTCACTCACCCAATTTACGTCGCCAGTCGGCAAATTAGAGAAAACAATTCACAGTACTGTGACAGTAAATCTGCACAACAACAACTTGAAAATACATTCACGACTCACGTTCGACGGAGAACCCCAGATTTACTCCAGCGGTAAATAAAAATTAAACTGGCGAAAATTAGCCGGTCGAGATTTTATTTAGCCGGTTTTTTTCGTACTCCTCGCCGTTAAAATCACCTCATTTGGCCTTTTCAATTTTCATTTCCTTGGGTCAGGGAGACACAACAACCTGCAGATAAAAGCCAGAAAAATATCCAAACAGTTCATCATTCGGAGGGGTTGAACGCCCAGTCTGGGATTCAAACCATGGCAATCCGCTCCTAATTTAATGAGTCCAACATGTAGTCCATAGGCCTACTATAATACAAAGGCGGAGACCGACAATGGTAATGGAGCAGCACTCAGCTGGAGTTAAAATTGATTTTACGAAGTGGCTAGCCGTACTCTAGCCTGAGAGTCCAGTAAGTACGGCTAGACTGCCAGTCTAGCGTACTTAGATCTAGATCTAGGTTTGGCCCTATCGACTCGAACCTGTTGAGTACACAGGTCTCATTAGATCTAGAGATCTAGATCTAGAAGTTATTCTGGTTTAAATAATGCAAGTCAGTAAGGCACCTTTTGGTTTTGTCTGAAATACAAATACTTTAGGCTTTGCAAACTAAAAATTTCATTTACAATTCAGTCATAAAGTACGGCTAGCCTGACAGTCCAGCCGTAGATCTGCTTGTCTTAGGCCTTATTAACATTAGAAAATAGGAGGTTTAAAATACATGCACTGTCATTAAGGCACCTGGTTTCGTCTCAAATACAAATACTTTAGGTACTGCAAACTAAAAATGTATTTACAATTCAGTAGGCCTTTTTATGGCCAGTCTAGCCATCATATTATTATTAAGAATAAGTACGGCTAGCCCAGCTGTCTAGCCGTACTTAAGTACGCTCTACATAGCAGTCAAGCCGTCATTAAGTACAGTTAGCCTCTTCCTTAAAGTCATTGTTAAAGGCAAACAAATAATATTACCATTCTCGTGCCCTCAGCATTTGCTGGGTTAGTAGACAAAAGGTAATGTCACATTTTCGAGCATGCTCTCTCTGTCTCTGTTTCTATCTGTCTCTCTCAGTCTTTCTACTCTCTCTTTCTCTCTTTCTCTCTCTCTCTCTCTCTCTCTCTCTCTCTGTCTCGCACACACACACACACTCTCTCTCTATCTCTCTTTTTTATGTTGTTAGACTTCAAATTTGTTTTCTCAATTTTATGCTCTCCATACTTTCAAGCTCAGTCTCCCTTTCAAAGAAGTGTGATCGTTTGAACTTTGAAAGCGGGTAAATTGATACACAGGGACTTGCAAAACCCAGCTGAATAATAATATTTCGTTGTCAAATCTGGAAACAAGCACATACCCGGAAGCTCTAAATAACAAACATGAGAGTTATCTACCCCTTGCAGGGGAGATTATTCTCATGTTTTTTCAACTCTGCCTGCTGGAAGAATGAAAACTGTGGAGGAATAGGCTAGAGATAGGTTCTTATATTATTAATATTGGACCAAAAATCTTGCAGATAAGCCTCCTTCTTGTAAAGTCTATGTGAAATACCTAGACGTGCATATTGGGATCGTACTAGTTTTTTTTCTAACGATAGTTGGCAGTGAAAACTGAATTACTGAATGAGGTAAAACCTCAGCCTCGGTGATTCTGAGTTGTCAATGACCAACAATGTCGGTACTAAATTCTAGAGAGTAGACAGTAGGCCTAGAGTCTAGATTCTAGCTCTAAGTCTAGACGTCTAGATCTAGATCTATCTAAATCTAATCTAGATGTGGAATCATGGAATTTCAGGTCAGTAATTCTCAGTCGGCCCAGCAGTGTTTCGGTTTAGTTGACTACGAAGATTCCGACTCTGAAAATGAAAGTGAAGTCAGGCCGAATACTGTTAGTGTTGCAGATTCATCTGATGTCTGTCTCAACTGTATGAAGAGGCAGACAAACAGGTCTCAAAGTAATCAGTTTGAACATTTCCCGCAAAATGGAACCCTTACAACATTAGCAACAGATGAATGTCAGTGTGGCCAGGGCAGTACTTCTAAGACTAAGAGACTGAAATGTGAGTCTACGAAAGATATTTTTCAAGACCAGGAACTTCAAGATGGTGCAATGGCAGTCGACGAAGTGACAGTATCATCAGCAAAGCAAAGTCACAGTGCAACAGCGAATGGATTAGAAACTGATGCTGGTATTGTTCCGAGGTCTACATTCTCTTTTTGTGATGATGGAGGTTCCAAGGCTAAAAAGATGAAATTAAGTGACAGGTATTTGGTCCAATTTGTAGAACTTTATTTAAGCTATTTTCAACATAAAAAACCTGGTCACTGAGAGATTTATAGTGCAGATCAGGTTTTTTATTTTAGGCAAATTTACAGGATGCAACTTAACTCTTTCTATAGTCTACTAGATCTAGATGTTGGGCGCGATCTGTCGATTTGCGCGATCCATCAATCGCGCAGCGCGTTTGGTTGATTGAGGAAACGCGCGACAATCCATCGATTGTTGCGCATTCTGTTGATCAGCGGATCGCGCAGCGCTTTTTGTCAATCCGTTTGGCTTGGTTGCGCATTCTATAGATCTTACCGCTGAGTTTTGTTATGTTTTGTTGTCGTCCCGAGTGTAATACATGAATTTTAGTTTCACTCTCCAAAGTCAAACCGAAACTGAATGGAAGTAACTGGAAGTCAGGATTACAATAACGAACTTTTCGGACTCTGATTTGAGTCCAGTATGATGTCCTTTAAGACTTCCGACCCTTGTTTCAAAATATTTCCAGCATTTCTGAACATTTTTAAAATTATAAATGATAACAATTGAGACGTGAGCTTTAATATCCAGTCACTAGATCCATCAAAACTGGCCCTCCCTGCGTCATTAGTACCGTATGACATATATAACAAAACTAGGCCCTAGAGCTGACCTTGCTGGGGGCAAAGTTAATATTGTCGACCAATGAGACTGCGTGTTGCCATATCGCACTCTTGGCTTATGATGGGGGAAGAGGTGTTGGGAAGAGGCTGCGGCTGTCGATTTTGTGCGATGTGATAAAAATTTTACAGAAAAACTCAATACTCAACAAAATCAACATGTGGAAAGACAAATGGTGGTGGAAGTAATGATGATGCTGCAGTGGTGGTGGAAAGACCCTGAGTTGTCGGTTACCGTGTAGGCCTACTTAGACACTGCTATTGGGTAGAACTAATGAGAGTGCAGTCTTTTGACTTTTGACACAATTACACAGTCCTAGTAAAATTAAAACACAAAAAGAGGGGAAAATTAAAGACAGCAGACAGCAATATAAATAGTATGTAATGTACTTATTATATTCTCCGCATGAAAATAGATACAATAGACATCTTAAAACTTATCAAAATACATGTCTAATATATTAGGAAGTAGCTTTGTTGTTTTTGTCTTTAAAAAAAAATTATGCAAAAATCGCGGCTGCGATTCGCGGGTCACGGCCGCGACAAACGCAGATGCTAGAAATGGAGAGGTTGGTTGTGCTCGAGGTGCTCTTGTTCAAGGAAACAATGAAGAAAACAATACTTGTATATAATACATTTTTAATCAACACACAACAATTTATCACAAGCCAGTAAATCTTGACCATATTTGGAATACCACATGAAGTACTCAGCCAATCAAATCCATCCAAATAGTGGGTGCAGGTGCTCGGTTTAACGTCGTGTCAATTTATCTGCCTCACTCAACCGTCAACACTTTAAGTTCAACACACAACTCATCTTGGAAGCAAAACAACAGGACGCTCAAACTCAAAGACTGACATGCTCAGGAAACCAATTTTCTTCTTTAAAAAAAAATTCAATTCATCATCATAGTGACATACACATAGTATCGACAGAATGCGCAGTAAGTATATATATTTCACGGATCGACAAAAAGCACTGCGCGATCCGCTGATCAACAGAATGTGCAACAATCGATGGATTGTCGTGCGTTTCCTCGATCAACCAAATGCGCTGCGTGATTGATGGATTGCGCAAATCGACAGATCGCGCCCAACATAGATCTAGAGAGCTTACTTGGTAGACCTACCTAATTTTTTTCTCTTAGCTGACATATCACCTGTTGTGAAATATAGTAGACTAGGGATTTTGTTTGATTTGTTTGACTGTTTTGTTTCACGCTTGTAGTAGCCTAGTAGGACTATAGAGACACAGTACGTCCAGTGGGCTGGTTGGTGGGAACGGTTTTATTTAATAATCTCTTAAATCACATTAATTCTATATAAATCTCTGAAAGGGGTATACCCATTATGCCGGGGGTCCTTTTTTTGGTGCTAAATCTAAAATTGACAAAAGTGTCATTAAATGGGTAATTAAATCGAAACTAGCAAACCTATTTTGATAGTTCTTCAACGAGTGTCTACGTACACGGTAACTGGGTACCTAGTCTCAATATCTACGTACACTGTAACCGGGCACCTAGTCTCACCTAGTCTCAGTATCTACGTACACGGTAACTGGGCTCTTAGTCTCAGTATCTACGTACACGGTAAATCGGAATGAAAATAAATCAATATTTTGTCCTATGCTGTCACTTGCTGAAAAAAGAGAAAGTCATACAAGCATCTTGTCGGGCTCGCCATCGTGACCGGTCAGTGAACCTGTGCGTGTGCATCACATTGTGGGTACGGGTTGGGGGTCACCAAAGTTCATTCAAAGCCTGTGCGCTGCGAAGTATAGGGCTCCGGAATGGGAGGGATTTATTGATTCTTTTTAAAGGTACAGTCGGGGGAGGGGTGGGGATGAAGGCAACACCGGATGACAAAAACTGAACTTGGAGTTCTGAACTGCCCGGTTATCGTGTAAGTGACACTGAGACTACATACCCGGTTGCCGTTACCGTGTACATAGATATTGAGGCTACATGCCCGGTTACCATGTACATGACCCTGCTGGTTACCGTGTATGTAGACACTCCGTTTCCTCAATTGCCGAAAAGTAATTTGATGTTGAAGTCGTAAAGGAATGTGCCCGTGTCAGCGGCTCACAGGCGCAGTGGTTCTGACAGCGAGCCGCTGGAAACTGCTTTCCGGAGATAAAGAGTTAAAGAGAGAAAGCTGAGCTGGATAAAAATCACTTTTTACCCAAATTTTCTTTTTTGCACCCTTTTTTAAATTTTAGTGTGGTTGATTTGTGCGCAAGCACATGATGTATAGTGTGTAGAGGGTCTGCAAAGTTCAGGATTTTTTTTTTCATTACCAGTTGACATAAATTTAAGTGTTTGTATTATAACATGATGATTTTATCAAATTATAATAATAAAATATAATCATTTCATGCTGTGTGAAAGGTTAGTAGGCATGTATTTAGAAGAAATTGGCTTTGCAAAAACAGTTTCTGCTACAAGTTACTCAATTTATTCATGTTATTGTTACTGCTTGAAAAGTAACCAGCACCACTTTAACATTATTGCTTTATGTATCGCCTCAGGAGACGTGTGTGTCCTTTCTACATGATGCATTGGTCCATAGAAGAAGTCAAAAAGAGAAAGTGGCAATCAGTATCTGATATCATTTTCCTTCGCCGATTCTTCATCCATTTGAAATTCTTTTGGCGCAATTTGCTGCACTATTTCAGAATTATTTTATATTATATTTTATTCATGAGGCTTTATTTTGTTCTGTAACCTGATTACTTGACCCTGGGAACAACATCATAGCACTCCGGGCATTGCCATACACGTGCTCCGTTCCCTGCTCCAATATCCACCTCAGAGTCCATCTGCTGATCGTTCCGGTGTTTATTTGGTTAATAACCCATGTTTCCATCCCCTCATGCTGGTTCTGCCACTTCCTCTGAAGACACTCAGTCTTCAAGTCGTAAGATTGGCGCATAGTCATGCTCAATTTTCTTATCTTCAAATGTGGTGGCAAGGGCCTTCACGACATCATTTTTGTCCATTTTAATGTCAGTATTGACTGGCGCACGGCTTGCCAGTTTGTCTGCTTGTTCATTTCCCACCACACCCATATGGCTTGGAGCATAGATCCACATTATTTTTCTCAGTTTGGTTTCTATGCTTTACAGTCACTGTTCTGTGAATAGCTCTTAGTCTTAAGCTCTTCTGTTTTGGGTTTTGATAAACAATTTCAAACTTTCGTTTCATTGTAGTGACAAATTGGAGCAACTGTCTGTTCCAAGCTCCATTCAGTCGATGTTTCGAGGTTTCCATCAGAAATGGGAGGATAACCCAAGTGAACACGAGGAGAGGATTCGTTCTTTTCCCCATGTAGAAGGCAACTGGGCAACACACGTATTCATTCAAGGTTATACAAACTGTTATTTTAATCTTTTAAAAATCTGTTTTTGTATATTTTAGAATTATCATATGAATCCTGGAACACTTGAATTCAATATCTGGGGTGTTGATGTGAAATATGAATTCAGATTTAGGAAAAGAATGGGTGGGACTTGTTTTCGGAATATTAATCTTGAGTTTTTGTATCCCTTCATCCAATGTTGCAAAAAATTATTGTTGGCTTTTTTTAGGTATTAAAATTTGATTAAATTTTACATTAAAAAATTAAAATTAAGCATTAATTTAGAATAATTTCAGATTTTGTGAACTGAATGTGGTAGGTCTGAATCGGAGAACTTTACTAATACTATGTTTCCCATTCAGTACTGACCTTTCAAATGAGGATTTAGCAGCCATTCTTTGCCACCTTGATGTTTCATGGAGCTCAAAGATTGGGTTACAATGATAGTGTTGTGCTTGTTGGTCTTCCCTCTTCAAATGAATATACAGTCGAACCTGCCATGACGGCCACCTGTACAAACAGCCGCTTTCCATTTCCTCCCTTGCGTTTTTTTTCTATATTTAACTGCGTAAAACGGGCACCTGTCCAACGCGACGTGGCCACCCTGTATCAACGGACAACCAAATTTACCTGTCCGAGACGGCCAGGCTTTGTCAAAAACAATGCGTTTTCCCATGGCGCTGTCGACGAACTGTCATAATTCATTCACCTGTCATTATTGTCAGTCCCTCGAAGGAATGAAACGGTCGTGTTGCTTAGGCTGCTCCCTGTGTTTACCCAAGTTGATCAATGGACAACAATAAATTTTCAACTTTTGGTAAGGGAAGCGTGTGATCCGTCATAACCCATAAGCCCCGCCCTCAACTCAGTCCCTAAACCAAGTCCATAACAATCGAAGTCAACCCATACTGGCTACAGCAGTGTCGCTCGTTCGCCGAATGGGGGTGACCAGTTTGTTTTACTATGCTCTTGGTCTTTCTTGTCTGATACATTTCGTTTTGTTTTGATCCTTTACGAAACTATAATTTTGTTTAAAGCAATGATAATAAAGCTAACTTACAAAAAGTCCAACAAAAACTATCCTATCCTTCCCCCCCCCCCCCCTCCCTTTTTTTCAAAAAAGAAAACAAAAAACAAATAGACAATAAACATTTTAATGAGCTCTACGGCAGTTGTAAGCGTGAGACCACCTCCAGTTGTGACCTCAGAAGTAAATGGTTTGTTTTTCTTCATTTTGATAAGTCCTGCCTAAGATGGCCTCCTGTTTTATACGACCACTTTTCTCCTCGACAATGCGTGGCCGTCTTACACAGGTTGGACTGTATATCTTTGTGTATGTCTTGTCATTGAAGACCTGCAACGAAATTACTCATTGCCATAGAGTGGTGTTGTTTTTCTAATTGGTTTTCTTGTTATGCTTTATCGGATTCCATCAGTGAGCTGGAATGAAAAGTTTTTCGAGTTTGTGAACTGCCTAGTGAACTTCTTGAAGCCAGTGCCTTTCCATGCCATGCCCGAGTTCCACGTCAGTCTTTCCCGCACTGTTCCAATACGCCACCACTGGATTGACCCATTGGTGGACTCGCTGCGCTCAAGCTTTAAGCCTCTACAGACGTAAGAAACTCTGCTTCTGGCTACTGTCTTTTACGCATAATTGTATTTTTGGCAATTAAAAAAAAACAACCCCAATGTTGACTGCTCAGTGTAAGACTCAGTCATACCTCGCTTTTCAAAATGGCTTATGGCAGAGTCTTTCACAAGCAGTCGATGTACTTTGTTCCACTACTGAAAAACCCAGCCGATAATTATAGTTCAGTATGTATAAATTATATAAATCTTGATTCAGTCATCAGAAGCTCAAGATTTAACTTTGAGTCAGGATATTTCTAGACATGGTACAGGTCAACTTGTTGATGTGGTTTGTATGGCAGACTGCCATGTTTGTTCTTCTCAAAACGCCTCTATAAGTTGATGTGTAAACTTAAGCATTCATAAAACAATATGAACTTCCAGTATTATTGATTCTGCATGATATTGATATATTTGCTTTTTTATCTTTGTTATTGCATGTTGAACATGTTTTGTTAAGACCTTAAAAATGTGTGTATGAAAAGGGATTGAGTGGTACTTGCATTTTGTTTTCTTGAATTCATTCACAAATTATTTCTCACTAACATAAATTGTTACTTTTAATTGGTTGAGTCCATTGCTGTGGTGTCGTTGGTACGAAATGTTTATATGCAACCTGTGAAGAATCCAGTTTTGAGTCTTATAGAGTCCCATGTGTTCATTGTCTCTCATCTCCCGTTTGCATTTTTTTAACCTTTTGCCTGATAGGACAATCAGTGACCTGTCAGCTGTGAGGATGTTTACAAATGATGAAAAGACACGGTATGTTTTGATTGTTGTTCTAGCCACTACCCGTACTATCTGTTTGGTTTCTAGTCATTGTTGAAATTAGAATTTATTAGTAAATTTTTTGTTATCATGAAAATAGTTTCTGTTATATTTAGCAAAAGCATTATATATATCGTCATGCTCATAAGATTAATGCCTACGCCGTTTTTTAGCCATTTTGAGAAAAAAACTGTTTCTTTTGAAATATTGACTCTTTGAAACATTTGAATCTTGGTTGTTGTTGTTGTTGTTATCGATCCAGTAACAGCTGAGCTCTCACCTTTCTGTCCAGTGAATTTTGGTACACTCCACTGATTTTATATTTGGATATATTTGTTTGTCCAAGGGGGAGGTCAGAGGAATCGTGCATTGTTGATATTGGACATGAAAGCTTTTTTAACTTTCAGGACATGGTATTTATTGCTTGTTTGTTTCGTGCTTTTGTAGAGATTCTAGCAAAGTGCTCAAGTCTGTACAAGTTTGAATAAATGGAGACTATGCCGTATGTCTCATAAATGATACAACAGATATCCAAGTGTAGGACCTAGGGTGTTTGTTAGAAAAAAATTTTTACGCTTGATTTTTCCCAACCAGCCTGCTTTCTTCTTATGTATCTCAGTTGTACTTTTCACAGTACGGTATTTAAAAGTAAACACTACTTCTAAACAGTGGGAAAGACCAGTTATAGGGAAGAACAAATGCTTTATTGTTATTGTCTTAAAAAAAAAAAGTAACTCCAAATCTTTGTGCTCACCATGTGCAGTAGAGTAAGAAAAAAAGTGAATCATTTTTCTTTTAACTGCAATATTATTCTAGAATTTATCAACTGAAAGCAATCATTGACATTCTTTTCTTCAAGAACTTGGGGCTTAAAAAAGAAAGAAAAAGCCCCTGGAAGCTGACTTGTGAATACATGCTTCTTTACATTGTGGAACGTAAGGTTCACTTAATTTTGAATTAGAAACTTACTGTATTTTCTTTTACTTATTCAATGTTTTGACTTTATCTCATGGCTTTTTCTGCAGAACAGAACATGTATCTGTACTGTATGTCTTACATTTTTAAAAATAATTTGAGGAGAGATTTTGTGTCTGAACTTGCTCCTTTTCCTACTCCTCAGAACTTTTCTATGCCTGGAGTTGGCAGAGGAGGACACTCTTCTCCGAGAGTATGTCTATGCTGTGGACAAAAGTTTTGCAGAATTTAGATTGCCAGAATACTATGAGGTGGGTGGCAGTTTTTGCATTTTTTTTTCTGTGTCATTCTGTATGGGAAGTTGGTTTACTCCTTTTAGTTAACCTTATCCGTACGTCATGTTTTACTATCATATCCATACGACGTGGGGAACTCTGTGTCACCACTTTCCAAAGAGGAAATTTACTTGTTAATCCAATTCGTACGCTTTGCATAGCAGTCTGTCAAAATGATTTTTTGAGAAATACTGATGGTTTACTGTGTACTGTTGCCTGATATTTTTTACTCTATCCTGATTCTGTTTTTTATTTTCAGTGTCTAAATATGGCTATGGTGTCATTGATTACTTCACTTGTGTGTGTGGATAGTGCTTCTGGTTGTCTTACTTCTTTCCTTTCCCTCTGTTGATTCCATCTTGTTAGTTTTAGTAAGAGATGTACAGCTCATGCAACATAATGCCATATGAGTGCTGAAGATTAGAGGAGTTACAGGAGAGCAACAAACATAAAAAAAGGAGGAGAGATAAGGGAAGGTAGATGTTTGATAGGAAAGACTGAGCAAACTACACTAGAGTGCTCACCAACCACCCACAGCTGTCGATGTGCCTTTTCCCCTGCACTGAAAGGCAGTTGTTGTTTTCAATGTCCTTTTCTTCTCTCGGGATAAGTTCATTTAACGATTGCAAGCAGCTGATAATAGTGATAGGCGCTCCGATGTAAATTTATCATGTGTTCAAGCTTTCAGAACTTCATGGTGACATTAAAGTTAAAGATGGTTCCAGTAGGGAATGGGATAGAGGCTGCCCACGTCAGTCGTGACTCATTGGACTGGAGCAGAGGAAGATAGGACTAACGCTAACATTACTTTAACGCAGTCCCATATCATCACTCATCACTACCATTATTTCTAAAATCATCATTGCTCTCAGATCAGTGACTTACATCAATAATCCTTGAAGCTCTATCTGCAAGTTACTTGTCATGCTAAGTATGCATGCAATACACTATTGGACACTATTTCACGCACTTTTTTTCTACTAACCAGATGGTGTCAATCTTTGTATAAATGGGAAAGGGATAAAAAAATATGTTCAAGCTTAACCATGAAGCACACCACCAAAGGCCACGAGTCTTTTGTGGGGTGGGGTAGGGCAAAGACGTTTTGAAGAAGTACATGTAGTTTTACCTCACAAATATCTGTATTACCATACTTCGTCCCTCTAAACACGTACTAGCGTAAGCCACATCTGACCCGAAATCGAGTTACGGCAGTCGCGCGATTCCCTTTATCCGATACTGCATCCTCTCAAAAGATGATAGGAATCGAGCAATAAATAGCTGAGATATAGTCGATTCCAGTTTGAACGTATCCCACTTGCCCACAAAAAGATACAGCACGTACTAACACACTGTTGGTTACGCTAGTGCGTGACGTACACTTTGACCCATTGTTGTGTTTTTATTATACGGCACATACTAACGTAAGCCACACAGCCGGGGCTGAGCCTATGGCAACAAAACATCGCATAGCGCTTCTACAGAGCGGGAAGACAAGCTAAACTACACACGTGGGCTTCGTGTGAGGCAGTCAATGCTCGGGACTCCACTCCTGTGACTACGACTCAGATGGCGATCAGGAATTCAACCCTGGAACATGCGAGGTCAGAAGATGCAATGCTGAAGTATGGGCGGCTTGTCCTGATTGTGAAATCCTTCTTTGCTTTATCATTTCAATGAAGAGATTGCATCCTGTGTTCTGCATGGAAAAAGCACAAGAGAGTTAAAAGAAAAAAATCAACGAGTAGAAGCTGTAGGTAGACCCTCAAAGTATAAGATTCCCGCTGGTGTGAATGTGAACACTGATGCTCCCGATCAGTTTCAGGCAAAGGAAACAGTCATTGATGAGGGGGTGGAAGAATGCAAAGATCAGTTCCCGAGCAATACACAGTGGAGGGAAGTGAGAAAGAAGTTAAAAAAGGAAAAACTCTGAGTAGTCCGATCAAACAAACAGAAGGAAGCCAAAATGAAGAGGAATTTGGGACAAGAGTACACAAGCATGGAGACAAAAAAGACTGTGGCCGCCAAACACATAAAAGCAAGATGTAAAGGAGACACGTGTGCAAAGCAGAAGAAACAATGCTCAACAATTACTGACGAGCAGAGGCAGGCCGTTCTTTATTCGTATCACTCCCTTAGAGATCTAAGAATGAAACGGCAGTTTCTTGTGAGACATGTCAAATGCTGTAAAACAAAGAGGAAATACACTGAAGGCGAATCACGAAGAAGTAATACCAGACAGTACATGCTTACAGTTGGGGAGAGTTTTGTTCCAGTCTGCAAATTGTTTTTCTTTAACACTTTGGGCATTTCAGAACAGAGCGCCAGAACGGCATTGAACAAAGTTACTTCTACTGGTATAGTGACAAACAAGGTGGGAGGCAATCTGAGGCAGAAAGAGAAAGAGGTGCATTTGTTCGCCAAGCAACATCTGATCACTTGGACAGATTTCCTAAAGTCGAATCTCATTACTGTAGAGAAAAATCAACAAGAGAGTATCTAAGCCCTGAACTCAGCAAATGGAACATGTACCACATGTTCATCCAGGAATGGCTACCCAGGACAAGGCCACCAAGCTTCACTACATACAACGATGTATTCAAAAGTAACAATCTGTCAATCCATCGGCCCAAGAAAGACCAGTGCTCTCTTTGTGTCAATTATCACCAAGGAAATGAAGAAACAAAGATAGGTCTTAGGGAAAAGTTTGAGATCCATGTGGGAGCAAAAGAAAAGGTCAGGGAAATAAAGGATCTATGCAAGAAAGAAGCTCAGGAAAGTGAAAACATTCTCTGAGCAAGTTTTGATTTGCAGCAGGTCATTTCCCTCCCTATGTCTGAGGAGAGCACCATCTTTTACAAAAGGAGGTTGTCGAACTACAACCTGACTTTCTATAAGATTGCTAACAGAGATTGTCACTGCTTCACTTGGGATGAAATACAAAGCAGACGTGTATCCTCGGAAATTTCGACTAGAGTCCACTGTGCCCTAGAATTTTATGACGACCGTGGCATCAAAAAAGCTTTTCTTTTTGCCGATGGATGCAGTGGTCTGAACAAAAATTCGATTACGCCTTCGATGATGTTGTATACAGTGAGCAATAGTGTGAATCTAGACGAGATTTCATTGAGGTTCTTTGAAACAAACCATGGTCAGAACGAGGTTGATTCTGCACACAGTGCAATAGGACATGCCCTGAAGAGGGCTGGGGATTTGTTCCTTCCTTCTCAGATAGTAACAGTGATGTCTCTCGCTTGACCTCAAAAGCCTTACCTGGTGAATCAGATGCAGTCTAAAGACTTTCTGGATTTTAAAGGCTTATCAAAGGACTTGAGAATCCTGGACGCACGAAGAGGATCCGATACGGAAGACACATTTTCGTGGAACAATACCATGGAACTGCGAGTCACTAAAGCACAGCCAGATAAAGTCTTCTACAAGATGAGCCACTTTGACAGTTCTTTCAATACCCTGTCCCTCAAGAGACGAAAGAATAGTGTAAAGGACTGTGCACTTCAGACACTGAACACAGGACCAACAAACATTTCGAGAGAAAAATTTACTGATTTGGTTTCACTCTGTTCCCACACTAGTAAATAAACTGGAAGAGCACAAAGCATTTTATCTTTCCTTGCCCCATGATTAGTTGGCTGTAAAGATCTCCTTTGGGGCGAAGCTATTCTACTTTGTTCGCTAGTGTGTAACTCCAGCTTAAGTATATGGCAGTCAAGTTGTGACGCAAAATGTATTTAATTTCACATTTTCTTCTCTATTTCTGTGTTACTGCTTAAAAGTCTTTGAAATATGACATTGAATTTACATCTCTACAGCAAGATCATGTTCCCAATAAGCCTAAGTGGGGCTCTAGTAGAAAAGTTCCCGGGAATCTAGAGTCTATATTATATTATTTGTTTTTTACAAATTTGAAAATTTAGTGAGCACATGCTAGCACACGTTTTTGTAGTTTGTTTTGTTTTTAGTAAAGTACTGCTTCCCATATTAAACAGGATAGTGTTTCACAAAAGTGAGTCGGTACATAATAATAAAATTCTGTAAAGAATAGTCCGTAATGAAACGTTTGTTTGAGCAGTAGATAGCTGCAGTGATTATTTAATTTCAAGTTGATTTTTTTATCATATACAGTTGACGTCTTCATATTCCGAGTTGTTGTTAACATTATCATTTGTCATGAATAATACAGCCCGTGAATTTTAAACCAAATTGATCTTTCTTTGTATTTTCATTTTTATTTGGAAGTTATTATTTAGGCGTAAGCCACGCAATGAGCGCATTATGCTTTAGAATACAAAAGCACGTACTAACGTATCCAACAATCTAGTAACGTAAGCCACACATTGAGGCTTTCAGTGTCGTAGCACGTACTAGCGTATCCGACAAAAAAGTCATTTTTCCTTCAAAACCTACTATTCTCACAAAGATGCTTTTAGCCAATTGAAAAGTAGTTGGCCCACACACGTTATGTCAAAATATTAAGGACAGGATCGGATAATTGAGGTCACAATGGGATCGTGAAAATCGCCCAAATCTTTAAACGTCTCTCCTGCAAAACTAACAAAATGTGGCTTACGCTAGTACGTGTTTTGAGGGACGACTTATTGTATTGACTGAATTTGTATCCTGCACTCCCTACATTTCCTGATGTTCTTATAATAATGCTATTTATTTATTTTTTCAGAATCCTTCATTCCACATAAGCATTGGATGGTGTTTGGGGGATGTTACCGGAGAGGTATCAGAAACAAAAATGACTCGAGTCAAGGTAAAATTTGATGTCTTCCAAAGTCAGTACAGTGGAATCCTGTTATAACGAGAGGGAGGGGACTGGTGCAAAATGTCCGTTATACTATAGCAGGATTCTCGCTATGAGGGATCCAGTAATAAATTCAAGGGAAACTGTAAAGTAGGCCTAATCTATTAGTTTGGTGTTCTGTTTATTTCTTTTTGTTATCTCCTCTGATGATGATTTTGTTTCAACATGACCTCTAGGTCTTACTTCATCAAAAATTGAACCAGGTTTCTTTCTGTAGCACTAGCGATGTTGACTGACAGCTCGGCGTTGGTGATCAGAAAGAAAGGGCTTTGGGCTAACTCGCCCACTGTTTTCCCCCACCCCACCACACCCTGTGGTGCATTCCGTCTGCTTGCGCACGTCACACATACACATTCGCTCCATCCATCACATTGCTGTGACCTCTCTATCCTCGCATTGGAGAAGTGAGAGGCACGGTAGGCCTTGATAATCTAAACTAGGCTTACGCTGGCCAATCATGCGATGCATTCTGCTTGTCTGTGCATGCTACACCCTCCCTACTCAGTCGCTCCGGCCTTCATTGTTGACAAACATGGGCTCTCCCATTCTTTGTTTCACTAGATCACCAACAAGCTTCTCAACGGGCGAGGTTTTACATTAAATATAATTGGCCTATGCACTGTGCACAGCAGCAGCAATATTCCTCTATAATTATAACCGACTCGCATGTTTGTCTGATTGCGCTATAGCAGTATTTTATTTACAAAGGTAAAGAAGAGAAAAATACAGGGTTTTAGAATAGTGGCTTTATAACAGACTTCGTTTTTTCCAGACTCGTTATAAGTGGACTCCACTGTATTGTGTTGAACCAGAGCCTCCAGTCCAGTGATTATAGAGAATGTTTGTGATATTTTTTTAAAGAGTAAGACTAAAGCTTCTTTTTATGTAGATACCATCTTTACTTTTCATAGATACAGTGGAATCCTGTATTATCGAGAAGGAGGGGACAGGTGTGAAATGTCCTTTATAGCGGATTCTCGTTAAACGGGATCCAGTTATAAATTCAAGGGAAATAAAAAAGTAGACCTAATCTATGAGTTTGGTGTTCTGTTTGTTTCTTTTTGTTATCTCCCCTGATGATGATTTTGCTCAACATGACCTCTTGGTCTTAATTGATCAAAAATCGAATCAGGTTTCTTTCTCTAGCGCTAGCGATGTTTACAGCTCAGCGTTGGCTATCAGAAAGAAAGTTCTCTAGGCCAACTCGCCACTCATCCGCTGTGTTGTATTACCCACCCCACCACATCCTGTGGTGCGTTCCGTCCGCTTGCGCACGTCACACATTCCTCCCTTATCATAGCACTGGGACCTCTCCATCCCGGCATCGGAGAAGAGAGAATCATGGTAGGCCTAGATAATTTAGACTTGTTGGCGCTCATATGACCTTATGCAGTTGCGAACGCCGCAAAACCCTCTACTATAAAAAAAATATATAATCTAGACTTGGCTGGCCTATCATGCGATGCGCTCTGCTTGTCTGCGCATGCCACTCCCTCCCCACTCCTTCGCTCTGGCCTTCATTGTTGGCACATGTTGGCTCTCCCATTCTTTGTTTCGCTTAATCACCAACAAGTCTCTCTACTGGCGAGGTTTTACGTATATATTGACAATGCACTGTGCACAGCAGAAGCAATATTCCGCTAGAACCGACTCGCGTGTTTGTCTGATTGTGCTATTGCAGTATTTTATTTACAAAGATCAAGAAGGGAAAAAACAGGGTTTTAGAAAAGTGTCTTTATAACAGACTTCTCGTTACTTGAGGACTCGTTATAAGTGGACTCCACTGTAGTAATAGTTATCCTACTCTTTTGGTATGTGGTACGGGCTGTATAATAAAAATTAGATGGACACATGAACTATGGTCGGAAGGGTAAGGAGAAGTAGAATGGATCGATTATGGGCTTTTAGGACACACAGATGGCGGCTCTATGGACATAAATTGATGTGCTTTGACGTTTGAATGACTGTATTCTATGTAATTATAGAATAAGACTAAGACAACATGAGTGTAGTTCTACTGTCCTGCTATATTTACATGAAATTTTTTAAAGCATGACAATACCTTGACTAAGCTATGTGCCCTCATCATCTAATTTAATGTATCTCACCCCCCACCCCCCACTTCACTTTGAATGCCGTTTCTTGCTTTCTTCATCTGCCTGTCATTTACCTACCTGCCTACCTACCTACCTACTTACCGGTAACTACTTACCGGTACCTACTTACCTACCTACCTGCCTACTTACCTACCTACCTGCCTACTTACCTACCTACCTGCCTACTTACCGGTACCTACTTACCTACCTACCTACCTACCTGCCTGCCTGCCTGCATGCCTTCCTTCCTCTCCCCTACCTACCCCCTACCTACCTACCTATCTTTCTACCTACCTACCTTCCCACCCACCCATCTAATCTATCATCCATCCTTCCATCCATCCATCAATCCATCCATCCATGTGCATGGTTATTTTACTTTTCTGTCTATCTGCTTATTAATCTGTATGTACGTTTATTTATATGTTTATGTCAACCTATTTGTCACTCTGGTGAAGAGAGGAAAACCAGAGTGAGAGATCTGATTATTTTGCATGTCGCCATGAACTCTGTAGTTCCTTCTATAGTGCTCATTGACTCATTGGTTTATAACGGATCTGTTTTACAGGAAATGTTTGGTGAGTTTATAGCAACCTATCCTGATCTGAGTGTTGTCTACGTCCGGGAGATTTGCTGCAAAAGCGGAAACAAGTGTTTTGTCATTCCACTTCAAGAGGGACACGGATAGTTAAATATGAACAGTTGTGTTGCGTTGTGAGCTCATTATGTCTGCGGTACAACTTTACAGCCACTGTCAGTATCACGCTATAACTATAACATGTGGTGAAGCTGTACATCAGAGATTCCATTCTTCCAGCTATTGCAGCAGCTGCACTATTTAAATCCAGCAGCAAAATTTTCGTTACTGAATGAATGTGAAGTTTATTTCAATTGCTATGCGGAAGTTATACCTTAACAATTTCAGTTAGTTTGTAAAGGACCTGATTGACAATTCCCTCTTTTCAAAGTGTCAGATTTGACACGCTTTAGTTTTCTACTCTTTTCTGTTTACAGTGCTTAAGAGTTCAGTGTTCAGTTTTTTAGTTTTCATTTCCATTGATCTGTTATTATAGCTCACATTGGCATGATCAACGACAGATTGCTTGCTGTGTTTTTGTTTAATTTTCTGTTGGAAGTTAAAATAGGCTTTTTATTTGAAGTACAACATGCATTTTGAGTTTGGCGAAATAACTTGAAACCATGTAAAAACAACCATCTTTGTAACTTTTTCTGTCCAGACATGCAAATTATATTTTATAAGGTTATAGGATGTTCAATGATACCTCAATCAAATTTTACTGACATCAGTAAAGTGTGTCCACAATCATGATGAGATACGACATTGTAAAATCTATAATCACATCCACATTATGCAGACTTGAAAGGAAAAGTCATTTGTGTTTATTTTATATACGAGTTTCTACACTTGGGTAGGGATAACTCAAACACCTTGGAGATTGACAGATGTGTTTAACACATCTGTAACTGAGGTGAACTGATACAGTCCGCACCGGCTATAAGCACGCCGGCCTTAAGCACGTTTCGGACTCAAGCACGCTAAACGGCTCTTACCGAATTTTTGCTATATAAATTACACGCCTATAAGCACGGTAACTTCGGCTTCAAGCACGCTTCATTTACAAGACAGTCAATATTTTCATGATGATCCATCGAAGTTCGAACACAGTTTACACCGCAGCAGTGGAGTGTGTCAAGAGAAACACAAAGAAAGCAAGTGATGGACACACACACTCACACGGGCGGAGAGGAAGGCAGAGAGATGCACACAGCCGTCCACGCGGACATGGATCTAGCCTAGGCCTAGGGCAAAGCTACACACGACCAAAAAAAAAAAATACAAAGAGAGTCGGGGAGACGAGAAAGAGAGGCTGGCTGAGATTTTACCTTTGACCCTCGCTATCCATTAATCCTGATTGTGCATCACGCGCGAGGTGGGATGAAGGCGGTGGTATGAGTGGCACAGCGGGCAGTGGTATGCACAGGCAGTGTGTTACAGTAGGCCTAGTGTCCTGTATCGTGACTGGCCGTCTAAATTAAGTTTTCATTTCCCATTCGACCACAAAACAAAAACAAACAAGCGAACAAAAACTACCATGGTGGGTGTCTAAATAACAGTGCACACTTTTGCGGGACCGCTATAGGCCTACTTACAAACAAAAGGAAATAGCACGGGGAATTTTCTACATGAAAATCTCTGGATTATGTCTACTTCGCACTTAAGCACGCTTCGGCTTTAAGCACGCTTAAGCTTTCTCCCGATGACTGTGCTTAAAGCCGGCATGGACTGTAGCAAAAAATTAAAGATATCAGTCAGGGAGTGGCAAATTTTACGAGCTATCAGTGATTTCGAGTTTTCTGTGTTTATGTTATCTGTGCCCATTATACTTACTTTTTCAAGAGACGTAAAGATGGGCACAGGGATCAAGGCTGTTGTTTATTTGAAAGACTGTTTTGTTTTATTCGCACTTGTTTCCCTGTACTTGCGTTGCACATGAATTCATTGTTTTTCAAGTCCATTTGAGGAACCCTTCTCATAGTGCCATCTTTCTTCATGTATTGGACTTCACTACGGTGTCAACCTTTGTAATAAACTTTTCTTTTTTTGTAAACGTTTGGAAAATTATATAATTGAAAGCACAGATGTGATACTGTTGCGTTTTTTTGAGTCAAGTTTTTTTAAATCCCTTTAGTTTTTCTTTATGCCTTCATCTGTCATTTTCAATTTGCGCCTTGCAGTGCTTGTGTTGTTTTTCATTTTGTCTTATCCTTAAGATAATTTTTTTCTTAACTGATCACAAAAGATGTAGGCTTAGAGCGATTTGAGTTTTTTTTTCTTTTTTGGTGTATGTGTGCGTGTTCATCCTGAGAACTTTGGAGTCTTCAGCCATAAGAGATATGGGTGGTTGGCGGGTGCTCTGGTGTGGTTTGCTCCTTCTTGCCTATCAAATATCTATTGTCCTTATCTCTTCCTCCTTTTTTTTGTTTGTTTGTTACTCTCTTGTAATACTATATAATGTTTGGCATTTATGTGACCTAATTGTGTTGCAAATGCAGTAAAACAGTTACTAAAACTATAAGAAATAGTTTTAACTCAACTGACGTTGATAAGTGTATGGGTACTGTCAGTATTCTCTTTGAATAGTCTGAATGGGTTCAAGCACACATTACTAGGTAATACGAACACTCAACCATATATTCTTCTCTTACTAATTTTTGTGTTCTTATTCATCAGCAAGATACATGTCAATATGGTCAGTACATGTACTTGTGGTATTTTGAAAAAAATAGATTTATGATCACATTTTCAATCACATGCAGTTGATATCAGATACAAGGTGGTTTATAGTAGTTCCATTTTGCCACCCCTCAATCTTACTTGCACGTTTCTTGTCATGTAAAGCATTTTCTTGTTTGTTACAGCGTAAATAAATAAACTCACCCATTTGTTTTTCAAAGGTTGTTTGTTTTACTTTTTTCAGCACTTTCTATTTAAGATGGCAGAGTAGGCGACTTACGCTTTTTGCACAATGTAATATTACCTTTACACAATACAGTGGAAATCGGATTCAACAAGAACTCGGATTCAACGAGAGGAGATAGATTCCCCGTTTTTTTCCTTCTTTAAAATCAATAAAAATAACCCGGATTCAACAAGCACTTAAATCAGCGAGCACGGATTAAACGAGGTCGCTTCCTCCAGGGTGAACAGCCCCCGCAGACGCGGCTTCGCTTATTTTTCTCCCACAACGAACTTTATCTATTCCCGGAAACCTTCCATTGCATCTGCATCGTGTACTATTATTCACTTAGCCGATTGCATGCGACCAATCTGGCCTTTTTTCATACCAACACATGCGCTATTGGCACGCGCACGTGTCTACTCTTGCATGTGCCAGGGTCAGATGGGCGACCTGCACGCGTGTGACTGTGTGTGCGTGTTTTGGGGGGGGGGGGGGGAGTGGGCACCAGCAGTCCGGGCATTGAACGTCGCAGATACAAACACGCCACAGTCTTTATTTTCCCCTCGGCGACTGATCATTATTACAATGATAAGCTAGTCTTGACGTAGATCTACGCAATGAATTGTGCCCCGGAAATGGAACCAAAAGTTGTCATATGCTAGGCTCTACACAGCAACACAACTTCGAGATGACACAGGCGTGCATTTATTTGAACGAATCTGTCTTTTTTTACACAACTTATAATATGCAGGCATTTCAGGCACTACTTGCTACTTCTCTTTACACATTATTACTAGCTCAGTGCCTGTAATTATTTACACAAAACCTCATGTTTGCTATGACGAACACTCAGATTCAACAAAATTTTAGGTCAGGCCCGGCGACCTCGTTGAATTCGGGTTCCACTGTATTATAACCGAGAGTGTAGAGGGGAAAACAGCTGGAACTTGTCGGTCAGACCTAGATGAACACAAATATTGTTCCAATGTTACAGTGGCTGGCAAAGTGTTGTTCTGAAGATGGTATGTCTATGTCTCTCTTTTAGTTTACACAAACACACTCACACACACACAAAAACACAGTGAGAGAGAGAGAGAGAGGGGGAATGGAGGGGGAGGAGAGACAGATTTCCACAGAGAGAGAGAGAGAGAGAGAGAGAGAGAGAGAGAGAGATTAAAAGAGAGAAACAGAAAGAGGGAGAGGGGGAGACAAATTTAGACATAAAAGAGAGAGACTACGTTCAATGAATCCACAAGCAGTAGAAGGACACTATCAGTAAATTCGACTTTTTTTTTCTTTCCGTTTGTTACTTCTGTCTGTCTTACTCTTTCGCAACACTACATGACTGTTACTGTCTCGATGTCAATTCAAGCACACAAACAACCTGTAACAAGCCCATTATTACTATTACAAGTGCTGGTGTTTACATTTCCTTGAAGAAAATACTTGAGAGCTTAACAATTATGACATTGAAAAAAACACGTTTAATATATATATATATATACATCAATATTGCATCATATACTCAACATACACTCAGAAGTTTGTGCAGAGTAAAACACAGGCCAACCCTCCCCCCAAAAAAAAACCACAAACACAAACAGAAAGAAAATAGACCGAAATTAAATTGAATGCCACAGATGAAAAACAAAATCAATCTACACTTTCTTTTTTTTTCTATACGAGTATATCTATAAATAAAAACACTTTTTTCCCTTCCGAATCAACATACACTACATATAAATATAAACTAAGTAAAAGAACAAAAGTATGTAAATCATTTTCCAAGTAAAGAACTTTCATAATATTAATAATAATAATGATGATGAGAACAACAATAACAATAAATTCATTTATATAGCGCATAGCCATGGTCTACAGCATGCTCTATGCACTTCACAACTATTAAAATCCTACGTAAAGAGTATAAAAATATCACAAACCTAAAATTGTTTGATAAAAGCTAAAAAAATCAAAAGTGCTGGTAACAAACTGTTAAAGAAAAGTGAATCGTATCAAAACAAAAGGCTGCACCCAAAGCCAAAAAATGTCCCCTTACAATATGTTTCACAACAGAAATCCTGAGCGCTCTGGGAAAGCCTGTCCACACAACTCACTGACCCTGATCTAAAAGTTAAGTAAAGCAGTAACAGAAAGGCCAAAAACATCCAATAAAAGACATTGTGACCTTCACCAGCAAGGACTCAGGCCTCTTATTTATTTATTTTCAAATCCTGATCTGAACGACTGAAATGGGACATACCCAAAACGATTTTCAATAAATATATCCAGAAGACAAACCCAACATGCTTCCCACCTCTCCTCCAGGATTACTAGTACTAGGAATACCTTGTAAAGCTATTTAGACCACCTGAGATTTGATTAGTATCTTAACAATGCGCTACCTCAGAACTATAAAGTTTTTCTGAGAATTTTGATAACTAAGATTTTGAGTTTCAATGCCAAGTTTCCTCGAATAACTCAAAATGGCCAAAAATGTCAGATGTTTGTCATTCTGAGGTAGCAAATGACTAGAAAAAAACACTATTCTTCCTGTGTAAGCAGATTCAGAAACTCTTGTATGGGGTCTGACAGGCCCCTTTCCTTCCAGCCAAAGAAAATATGTGAGGCATCGTGGTGAAATCAGCCGCTCGTCAAAATAAAGAAATTTTAAAAATCTGCATTTTTTTTAGCATATGTGGAATTTTTTTTCTAATTTTCTTTTTTTGGCTCAATACCTTTTATGTCCATTTAAAAACACATTTTTTGTATGGATTTTACAGAAAAACATTGATTAAAGGCACAAAAAATATTAATTTATTTCCAAGGACTCTCGGGCTATGGAAGTTACCAAACTTTGGCGGCCATTTTCTCACTCCTTTTTACCTCTGAAACCAGGCGACCCTGACCTCCTTCAATCTCAAATATTTCGACTTCAATTCAACATGGATGGATATTTTATTCATTAATAGGAAGGCAAATGAACAGGCCTTAAAATGATACTAATAACCCCACACGCCCAAAAATTGACGAGCGCCTGATTCCACCACGTCGTGACACATAGATATATGTCAAATGGCCAGGGTGAAAAAAAACCCTAATGAAACTTTCAAGGCTCAAAAGCTTAAAATATATCTTTGAAACTAAATAATCTGCACACGGAATGCTAAATTATGAGTATGTCTATACTTATGTACTGCAAACATCAAGAAAACCCCTGTATATATAATATAAATTATGAAAAAAAATCAGTTTAAAACATTAAAAAATTTAGCCAATCACAGTATTGTGTTATAAGAATTTTAAGCATGAATGTAGCTTGTAAAGTTGGAACCACAACAAAAGAAAATTCATGTGCTGAAGCAAATAGCTGACGTATATTACTGCTGTTCTCCAACAAAGCAGCTCTGGGACCTTTGCCCTCCAGAGAAACCAAATGAATAACGAATTGAAATATCTTATGTTCTCAAGTAAAGAGAAGCACATCAATCTAACCATAGTCATAAAGGGAAAGGGAAACAAATACAAAACTTAACGGAATAATAAAAGATAAAAAAGAGGACTGAACTATATGGGGGGCACTTAACCACTTCTACAAAACAGCATTGAAGAATCCAAAAAAAATTAACTCAGTTTCAGACATTGTGTAATGAGGTACCAATTTCAGTAATCCAGACTCAAGCAAAAGTTATGTACAAAACAACATTTTTCTGTAACTACCACACACTGTTTGCCATTTCGTGAAGTCAAAAACTCACACATTAGTGCCACACATTACTATTACAGATAGAGTGAACTGACTTATCTTCCCAGTGTTCAATGCCAAAGGACATATAACTCACAGAATGAACAACACAAGACAGAAAAACATTTCTACTAACCCATCCAGCTATTAGCTGACTCTACCACCTCATAGTTTAACAATAACATCAAGGCAAGCCTTAGAAAAATATTAAGAATGATTAGTTACAGACTAGAATAGATCAAGTAAGAATATTACTTAGGAAAAGATAGAAAAGTTTAACAAAAAATGAGCAGTTTCAAATATAGTTCCTGTCCACTAGACATTAGACAAATATGAGCACAGCATTTTAATTGAAGAGACTGCAGTAAAAAACATGAAAGATTATTTACTGGCGATTTACTTCAATTGTATGGCAAACATTTTGTAAATATATATGCAAAAAGAAAGTTAACTGTTGCTACAAATAAGAACACATTAGATTTAGAGAATTATCATATGTGAGGCATCATGGTAAAACCAGACCCTAGTCAAAATAATTAAAGAAAGCATTTTACGGCCATTGAGCAGAATGTAAATTTTTTTGGCTCAACATCTTTTATGTTCATTAAAAAATACATTTCTGTATGGAATTTATTGAAAAACATTCAAAGGCACAAAAAATTTTAATTTGTAGTTTCCAGAACACTCAAGCTTTGGAAGTAGCCAAACCATTTTCTAAGTAATTTTACCTCTGACACCAGGTGACCCCCGCCTCCTTCAATAACAAACATCTCGACTTCTATTCAAGATAGTTGGGGGGGGGGGGGATTTCCATAAAAAGCAAGACAAATGAACACGCTTTAATCTAACCAAATATAAATAACTGTATACGCCCGAAAATTGACGAACGCCTGATTCCATCTCATTGTGACACATACCCTCCCAAAAAGAATCAAAATAAGGGAGAGAAAAAAGTCACACCATTACAAAATGTTTTAAAAACAGAAATTCATGTAATTCAAAAATTGCTTTCGTATTATTATATAAAAATGTGATAGACCAGAACAGTGCAGGTCAATAAAAAACCCCCAAGCAAACGAAAGAGAGGAGGATACAATAAACTGCATGGACATAGATGAATATCACATATTTCAAAACATTCTAATCACTAAAACTAACTTCTTTTACATCAAATCATACACATGCTAGAAGCACATGTGGTAAGTAAAAACTACGGAAAAAAGCAGGCCACACAGGTTGCAACAAACCTAAAGGAATTAAAATCAAGCAACTGTATACCATTAAAATGACTATTAACCATATAGATTTTTTTTCAAAACTGCCCTATCGACTATGTAGCCTAATACTTAATCAATATTGTAAAAATATACTATACTATGTACTTGCAATAGGTATAAGGTTTCAATTTCTCATTCATACTCTGAGGCCTACCATATTTTAACCCTTTCGTTACCAAGGGGTATGTGTTCCTACTGTCAGCACTAATTTTCAGATAAGCTCATTACCCAAGGCAGCAGTCTCATGTCTCAGTGCTAATGGACTCGTGGTCTAGATCTAGCCCACTCGTGACTTAATTTTGGACCCTGGGTCTTTGATAATGTCACTTTTCTCACTTCTCTCATTGCCTATTCTCCCAATCTTGCTCATTATGTAGAATAACTTGAAAATCCAAGTAAAAAAAGTGAAATTTTCTGCTTTTTTAAAGTCATTTTGGTGTTTACAGTTTGCGAGAGCACACGTCCGTCTGCAAGACTAGATCAGGGTCTATTAATACCTTGCAAGCCTAGCAGTAGAGTAATGCTAGCAAATTTGGTACCGATATACGAGTTTTTTAATTCCCGATTACGAATCCATGCAGTGTTTGTAATTAAAACTCCATACAGAAGAATAAGAGCCAAGTGATTAGCCGGACGTACACATGATGTCATATGGGCAACCAGGATGGAAAATTTTACAAATTTCCTTGAACTTGATGACCATGGTACTGCACAAAGCTAAAAATTGCTCATTTTCATGACATACCAAGTACAACATATTATATAAACAAAGGGGTTAAAAAGTAAAAGTTGTTAAACCTTTCACACAAATGAAACAAGTATTCTGAAAAAAAAAAAAAGCTGCCAACTTCATCAATTCAAAAATGGAAAAGATAAGGGAAGTGTGAAAAAGACCCATACTGACGTAGCATAGTTCTGACAGTTTAAGATTAAGAGCACTAGGGACAGGGGGGACGTAGCATAGTACTGACAGTTTAAGATTAAGAGCACTAGGGACAGGGGGGAATTTCCTCTTTCTGTGACGTGACTCATATGTGTCATGATGTGGTGGAATCGGGCGCTTCTCAGTATTTGGGCATGTGGAGTTATTGTTATCATTTGATAGCTTAATCATATGCCTTGCTTTCTATGAAAAAATACCCATCACTATCTTGAACATGAGTCGAGACATCTGCAATTGAAGGAGATGGGGGTAGCTTGGTTTCAGTGGTGTAGCAATTTAATTTGCGAGAAAATGGCAGCCAGTGTTTGGTAACTTCTATAGCTTGAGAGTCCTTGAAAACTGAAGAGTTACATATTTTGGGCCGTTAATGAATGTTTTTCAGTAAAATTCACACGGAAATGTGTTTTTATTTGGACATAAAGGAGGTTAAGCTAAAAAAATAAAAATTCGATAAAAATTTCCAAACTGGCGGAAAAATGCCTATTTCTCTGCTTTCGTTATTTTGACGAGCACCTGATTTCACCATGATGCCTCACATACACTTCAGGAAAGTGAAAAGACAATGAAAACCTTAAATGATTATATCATGGCCTTACCTTCAAATCAACATTACACATTTGCACAAACAAGCTCCTCTGTCCAAGAGATTAAAACGCTTAGGCTTATACAGTCAACAAAACGATTACTTAGTACACTTTCTCGTTCCAACCATGAGAGACAAGAAGAAGGTGAGCATACAGTGAGGCCATGGGGGAGTGGAGTAAATATTGGTGAACATTCAAAGCTCAAGGGGGGTGGGGGAGAGAGGGGGAATGCCACCTTCAGGAAATCAAGAGAGACAGGCTACAGTTATTCAGGCATATTCATGACACTTTTTCAAGAAGCAGAGGAGTGAGCAACTATGAATGTATCCAGAACGACTCAAATCCTTGAAAAAGTCATTTAATCAATGAGTAGAGGATACAACTACAATTTGTCAAACAATCAGACAGTGTCATTCAAACCCTAGAAAAAGAAAGTGGTCAACTCAACCAATATATCAGGTCTCATAATAATCAATGCCTACTACATGAGCAAACAGAAGAACAGTACAAAAATAAATCCTTGTCTGAAAAAATATTTTTTAAAAAGGACTTGCCTTTCCTTGTTAATGTTAGGAAATCTTGTACAACCTGCAGCTGTCTCCCTGACCAGAAATGTTTTCCCTACCTCTTGACATGATACAGGTCAACTGACACAAATTCTGACCATAACATAGTGAGCCAAGCAATAAAGCCGAGAGGAGAAATTTTGCTCCATATATAAGAATATAATATAATATCATTAAACAGTAGGTGACTTACATTACAGTCAAAGTGCTTTATATGACATGTCTTTCAAAGTAGAAATAACAATAACAGTTCTTGGGTAGTAACATTTCACAAAGTATAAAATTAAAACGAAAACCATGAAATATCTTTCAAAGTAGAAATAAACCATAACAATTCTTGGGAGGTTACATTTAAAAAAAGGGTAAAATGAAATACTGGGAGAAAATCGAAATATACACATGTAGCACAGCCATAAAAAGAAAGAGACCTCATAGACAAGAGACTCTCTTCGAACCAACAACACGATAGAACATTTTAAAAAGCAGTGAAAAGCACGGCTGAGAATAAGTATGTGTATTGAGTAAATAATATCCAGCCATTCATGAAATGCAATCTCAACTATCAACTTTTCCTTCTTCCTTCTTCACATTCTCTTACAAGACTCAGAGGTAGTCAAACTGTGGGTTCTTCACTCCACAGTGGGAGTGATTTTGATACAATACATGATATCCTAATAATGGGCACCTGGAATGGAGTACGGTATCTCCCCTTTTCAAGCAGTCATACAACATTTTCAAAGGTACCATTCAAAACTAGTTGAGAGTCTTTTCGCTAATGGAAAGGAATTCATTAAGAAATTTGAAAGCAAGTAGGGATATTTAACCATAACAAAAACTTTACTTCATTCAAGCTTTGTATTATGTTTTAGTAAGAGTTATACTGCACTTGCAACACAATTAGGTATCAATTCCGAAGATTAGAGGTGTTACAAGGGAGTACCGGAAACAAACACAAAACAGGGGAGGAAAGATGAGGGCGATAGATGTTTGATAGGAGAGGAGGAAACCGCACTAGAGCACCCATCAACCACCTACCTATTATTCGAGGAAGCAGAATAGTGCTCTTCATTAATCACAAAACATATCCAAATTCAAGTATATGAGCACATGTGTGTACATGTACATGTTTGAATATAAATGTGCTTGTGTTAATGTATCTGTTGTGATAGTGAGCACATGACAAAATGTAAATATTTTACTGTGTGAAAGGAATTGATATGAGTATAGTTTTCAGTCAAGTACTTACTCCAAAAAACAAAAATACAACCATTTGTACTGAAATACTTTGGGATATCAAATGTGACATAGACATAGAATATACACCTAAAAATTGTGTTAACAAAAATGACTCATAAAAACCCCCCAACAAAATCAACAAACAGCTGCATGAAAATCTTCATAAGCCACTCCTCCATTCCTTCTCTTATTGCAAAAGTGTACAGTTCAATGACAGTGAGAAATAAGCAAGAAGCACAAACTGCAACTAGACACAAAAAGCAAAATAAAAAACCCCAAAAGACATAAAAATCGACTTAAAATACTGACTTCAATGAACTGGAACATTGTACTTCACAACTATTCCTTCTCCAGGTCTATTCATTTTGCCACTTTGAGTAAATTTGTTTGTTTTACCATGACCAAGAACGTAACCCCAAAAAATCTCTATACAAAAAGTTACAACTTTTGTTTCAGTAGACCCAAAATTAGAGGAAAAGATGGCAGAGGGTCTTCGGCAAAAACAGTTTGCCTTTCACAAACTATCAGTATGAAAACAATGCTGTTTAGACCACCAACAATCACAAATCCTGCTCACAAGCACTGGTGACTACAACCAACAGATCATCTCCTCGAAAAAAATGCTGGCAACAAAACTAAAAACATTTTCAGTTAAGTATCTTATTATTAGATGATACTAATCAGACCAATCTGTAACAAAAAATTGATCCTTTGAAACTTGAACGTCAGACACTACAGGACCCATGCATCTGAGCTCCTGACAGAAAACTCATAAATTAATAGAACTTCACACTGAAGCCAGTGCAGAAAGAAAATAGATGACGTGCTAAGAAATACCTTCAGGCTTGTAAGGTACAAAAATAGTTTTTTCTGAGAGTACAGTAAAGATAAAGGAGAGGGCTGTTACAAACTTTTGTAACCAAATAGTTCATCAGACTAGAGGTGCTCAAAAGATGCCCATTGTACAATACACTTTAAAGAGTAGTTTCTTATATTGTACCAACTTAAAAATAAAAGTAAAGTCTATAGACACTACATTTTTTTGCAAATAAGAACAATTAACTAGATAAGCTTAAATACGCCCACTTCTTTCGAAGACTTAAAACATTTTCCCGGGAATAATCACAATAAAAGTCAAGTCCAAACATCTAACATTATTTTACTCTTAGGGAAATGTAACAGCAAGACAAAATAGGAAATTTCAAATGCTGTAAGCAGTAACCACAAATCAAATGAAGTACAAAGGCAGGCTACTAAGCTAAAGACTGGGCCATTATTGTTGGAAAGGTGGGCTTCTTTGGCAATTTTTGAAGACAACATCTCAGAAATGCTTTAAGCGTAGCTTGAGGGCGGGTAGGGAGGACCTGAGAATAAAAAAACAAAAACAAATGACAGGGTGTCCAGCAATATTTCCTTTAAAAATGTACTACCTGGAACAAAAATTTACTATCCAGCAAATCAAGCCCCACACCACCTTGAAAAAGGGAGTTCATTTGCGCCATCAATAACATATTATTATTACATAATATATGAAACGAAACCAACAAACAACAAAGTCCAGTCGACAAAATGAAGAATAGACAGACGCTCGCAAGCTTGCTCGCCGCTAGATTTAGTTTTAGTAAAGTTTTTACGGCGCTCTCAACTGCATAGGTCATATGTATGAGCGACAAGGGGTGGATGTCAACAGAGAAGTCCAAACGGGGAATCAAGCTTCCACTACCAAGGCACCCCAGAAATAGTAGTTCACAAGAGTGACAAAGATGCAAAAGAAGAAGAGGAAAATGACGATTGTAAAGAAGAGGACAAAAAAAAAGCAGCAGTTTCCCCTATGTCGGTCCAGCACAGTATGGGCACGACATTGATAAATCAGCCCATATTTTTACAATTCTACTGTGCATAAGAACATGTTAATATCCTCTCTTTGGGAATGGCCTAAAGACGCTTCTGTCAGTAGCAGTGCCCTGGTGGTGGTGGGAGGGGTACATTTAGACCTAATATGTACACACAGGGTGACAGCCAAACCGGCTTCTAAATTTTCCAGCGAGTCATCCATTTTCCAGGGCCATGTTACATAGATCTAACAACAACACACACACACACACACACATGTAAAATATGTCCAGTAAACAACATGTCAGTGTTGCACTGGCGTCTTGACTTTAGTATTTCAGTCTGTTATAATATTTCCTCTCATTATTATATATTTTTAAAAATGAATCCTGTTTTCAGTGTTCGGAGGGGCCTTGAACAAAAATTTCTACTGTCAAAAACCAGTCTGGGAGTCATATTACGAAGATGAAAGACAAAAATTATTGCTCAAACTAAAAGTAGAGCAATAACTTGAATGGCTCAAGTAGACCTATTCAGTGTGAGAGGTGTAAGAACTGTGGGAGGGCAAGAGGCAGTGACACTAAAAATCTGCCAGTCTTGAACAGAAAGCTACAATATTGTTCTAATTTACTATCACCTAACCAATGAAACACGAACACTTTATTTCAATAACACGGCTTACAAGGTAGGGATCTTACAAGGTATGAAGGCGCGCATTGCAGAAGGCTCTAAACTAATCGAAATTCTGAAATTTGCTTCCAAGTCTTTGTCGTCTGGTGTTGCCTTCAGCCCCTCCCCCCTCCCAGTGTATCTCAACAAAAAAAATCAATAATCCCTGCCCCATTCCGTAGTCCTATACTTTGCAACGATCAGATGTTTTTAATGAACTTTGGCGACCCCAACAAACGCCTGTGCTCACCGATGCCATATCTTGTGGTGCCTCGCGCGAAGGTTCACTGACCGGTCACGATGGCGAACCCGACAATCTAAAAATCAGACGACGCTTGTATTTTCTTTTCACCCCACACACACACACACGCACAAGTGACAGCACGGTGACGAGTCCGAGTAATGATTAAATTTTATTTGCACGGTGACACAGCGTTTTTATACTGTACAGCCTGCATATCACAAATGTTGCATTATCAGTCCATCGCCGGCAAATTTCTGGGTGGTAACAAAAGCGAAAGTAGATCTTGATTTTCCCGATTGAGCCTCGGTGTCACATGACTTCCGCCTGCCAATATAGCCGCCTTTTCGCGTGAAACGTACTCTGGGACAGGGAAAAGGTGAATGAATATTATCACAATCGCGACCGGCAAAAACGGAGTCATGTACTGAGGCCAGGGTTCACTGAAAAGTCTTGCTGACTTCATCACTCAGTATGCAGGCTAATTTACGACCGTTTACCAAATGTTTACTACCTTCAAGGCAAATTTACTACCATTTACGACCTTTACGACCTTGCTGGACACCCTGAAATGAAGTTGGAATACAAATGTCCAGCCCCCACCCGATCCCAACCCCTCGCAAATCAACAAACCATTTTTGTTTTTTGTTTTTGTAAGCCTTTCACAGAATTTGCAACACAATTAGGTCATTTAAGAAGATAAAGTGTTATGAAAGAGTCACAAACACCAAAAAGAAGGACAATAGATGTTTGACAGTAGGTACCAGAAACTAAATTTTCAAAATATCTGTATGCCAAATCTATCTGTTCCATATGAAAGGTCTATGTCTCCAGAGAATTTTGGTACCATTCTTTTACCTCTCAGTCAATTTTTAAGAGAATCGCAGCTGTTTTAAATTTGATAAAATATTGTTAAGTCGCGAATTGGCTGCAACCCCAAGTTTGACAGACAATAAAAGAGAACCAAGTGCACTATTCATCTCCACATTAACAGAGTACAATCACTATAACTCAGTATAACAGATATGGAGCCTAATTTTTTTCAAGCCTGTGAGATCATTACAAATCAATATTTTATCACCTAAAACATGATGGTCTGTCGTTGTTTCAACAAAAACACCAAGCATTGACCCGGCCGGCACTGCACCAGCCCCCGCGGCGAGCGAGTCAGCTCTATGCTGTAGTGTACCGAGAGCTCCCGGTGTGGGGGGTTACATGCTTTCCGAGTTTCACAGAAGGATTGATGCAAAATAATTCCAAGCTAATTACTTTATTCTAATAGAAAATAAACTAATCTTTCCATCAGTACCTTTTTTGAGCCAGTATTTTACATATTTCGTGTTAAAAGTGATCTTTGAAAAAGATTTCACTAAAACCACGCGCTCGGAAGGCCGCGAGTCCGTGTTTACGCTACCTATTGATAAGAAAGAATGAGCAAAGCACACCTGAGCACCCACCAACCATCCACAGCCAGCAAGTTATTTATAAGTCCATGATATAACAGACAACAAACCACATTGAAAAACTGAGTCCTACACTTTCATTGGGATTAATAGGGCCATTTCTGAGACAGGACTTTTCAATGAACTACATGGTGAGGTGTTAAAAGTTTTGAAAAATAGTACTAGTGGCACCAACACCGAGAATAATTTCAGAAACATACATGTACACAGCCAGTTACACTAATATTAAACATCGACATCATTCAAATACAAGTTTTTAAAAGTTGGGAACATATGAGATATTTAAAACAGAAGAAATTCTAAGAGAAAACAATATATACGTTCATTAGTGGCGTCAGTGGCCTAGTGGTTAGGCTCTCGGACTCGCAACCGTAAGGTCGTGGGTTCGAATCCTGTCAGGGACCTGACGTTGTGTCCTTGGGAAAGGCACTTTACACGAATTTTCCTCACTTCACCCAGGTGGGAATGGGTACCCAGCTATAGACAGTGAAAGATCTTGTGAGTTTGTTAGTGTTTGAGCGCGTGAAATCCGCAGCTTGCACTGCATGCTTCCCGGGAAGCTGAGAATGTTTCTGCGTGTTCTATGGTCTGCTGGGGTAATAATATAGTGTAAAGCGCATAGAGCTTGCTTTCGAGCGCGGTTATGCGCTATACAAATGCTATCTATTATTATTATTATTATTATTATTAGACCAAGAAAGCCATAAATGTGGAAAGTCTGTATATACTAACATGATGCTTGCATCGGAGCCCCTGGCGGTCCCGGTGGGTAGGGGGCGCTGGGGTTAGTCTCCGGTGGAGGGTACATGCCAGGTCCTGATGGGTACGGCGGCTGACCCCCAGGGTACATGGGGGCTCCGGCAGGGGGAGGGTACGGGGCGGACGCATCCACGCCTGGGCCAGGGGGCATGCCGCCTTTCTCTAGCCCTACAGAGAGAATTAGAGTTTGAGTTAAGAGAAGTACATCGACACAGTTTGAGTTATGGCCATTTTTAGGGATGGGAAAGAGTAAAAAAGGCAGACAGAAACAACTGAAGGAAGGCAAAGAAAGAGGTACCTATTGGCTATGAAAAAAAGAATTGCACATTTTTTTGGAACCCATGGAAAGGCACACGCAGTGACTCAAAATTTTGAGATCATACTGTTTAGTTATTGACAATGGCAATACCTAGACACTTCCAGAAATCTCGATAGATTCAGAAAATCGGTACCTCCATTGAACGCCTTCACACTTGAAGGCCAAGAATTACAAAAAACAAAACAATAAGACTTGACAATGCAGCCTAATTAGAAGAAGATTACAAAAAAAACTGTACCAGTATTTGCCATCCTGGGTGGTATTGCCCTTTAGTAGATGATTTGGTAATTTTAGTGGGTGGTGGGGATCACAAATGTAATTGATGTTATTTCATGCCCAGCTTGGACATGCATATATGGGTGGGCGATATATATGAAATCTTAGCCTCTAAACCCTTTGAACCCTGACCCCTGAGGCTACCGTGCCCCTCTGCCTGAGCTCCTAAGCGATATATTACTATCATTCATATAATCGTCAGAATCACTTTCCATATCCCAGTCAGGGTACTCCTCGTCATTACGAGCACTTAATTCAGAAAGATCTTTTAAAAAATCAATAATGTCTTGTGTTGTGAACGCTGTTTTCCGTATCCGTTTTGTCTTAGGTGTGCCATTTTGGGGATGGGGTCTCGCTCACAGGTGTACCAGTGGCTAGGCATATGGGCAGTTTTAAGCGCCAACCGCGTACAGGTGGCAAGGGCTCACACAGGGTTAAAAGTGACAAAAGTTGAGGCTTACTATAAAAAGGTTAGCAGGCACTGATCTCTGTGGTTACTGGACTTACCACCACCATAGCTTCCGTCGGGTCCACCAAATGCGGGAGGAGGTTGAGGCATAGGCTGTGGTGGCATAGGCTGTGGTGGCATAGGCTGTGGTGGCATGGGCTGAGCGGGTGGAGGCATCCCATACGGCATAGCGGCACTGCCGTCATAACCTGCCGGTGGCCCGCTGTAAGGGGGAGGCGCCATCTGAGGCGGAGGGGCTGCACCAGGACCTGGAATGACCAAGGGAGTTTAAAGTTTTAGCAAGAGTTTTACGGCACTTGCAACACAATTAGGTCAATTAAGCGCCGAAGATTTGAGGCATTACAAGATAGTATCATTAATATAAAAGAAAGAGGAGAGATAAGGACGCTAGAGATGTGTGATAGGAAAGAAGAAGCAAACAACCCCAGAGCACACGCCAAACACCCACACCGAGAGAGTGTGAAGGTGTGAAAGAATGAAAATAAATGTGAGGGGTTGTGGTTTACTTATCACCTCGTAAAACAGATCACAGTGAGAAAATCATTTGTCAGTCGTCCTTTCAAGAAACCTTCATGCAACATAAGGAGACTGAAAAAAATATACAAAGTTTAAAAAACGACATCCAGGTAGACTGACAGCCATTTGGACATAAAATCTTAAGAATCACTTGGTCTTCTAAAGCTATTATCATAATTATCACTCTTGAATGATGGAAAATATAGAGAAGAAAAGGAAACAAGAAAGAGGCAAACTGAAAAAAAAAACCCCAGAAAAGGCAAATTAAACCTGAGCTTAAAAAGAAAAAGAAAAACATGGCCAAGTATATCAGAGCAATAGGCATAAAAGACCAACAAATTTTTCCCTTTCCCAGCAGGAGAGAAATGATAAAAGGGGGGGGGAGAGGAGGGGGAGGGAGAGTCAGACAAACAGAGAGTAAGAGAGAGAGAGAGAGACAGAGAGAGATAGAGACAAAGAGAGAGACAAAGAGAGAGACAAAGAGAGGGACAGAAGGAGAGAGAGGAGGAGTGGAGAGAGGCATAGATTTTTTAGGGAGGGAGGAAGGGAGGGAGAGAGGGAGAGTGGGAGGAAAAAAGACAGAAAGAGAGAAATAGAGAGGGATAGGTCAAGATACAATGTGAGTGCACAATAAAGCTTTTGAAAAAGAAGATTTTGCACCAAGGAAATTTTTTAAAAAACCATGTTAATTTCATCATTAGTATCGTGTTAGTGTTACTTAATGACATAAAGCTTTTTCCATAAAGTAAAACCTTGTTAGTAAATACTTCTAACCTAGCCCATACTCTGCTACTACAAAGACCATTTTTCTTAGTCCCAAGTTTAGGGGTAGCTTCCCTTGAGCCCCACAGCTACAAAGCACTACAATAACTCTTTGAGTCTCAAATAAGTACACCTTGTCAAGTCTTACTGTAGGCCTACCATCATAGAATTAAGAAAACTCTGTAGTTTAAGCATTCACTCCAGGTTTATATTAAATAGATCTATAAGTATAGGCCTATTGTGTAAGGTCAATAAAATAGAGTTGAGTTTAAGTCAAATAGCAATGTTATTCAAAACGAATCAAGGCTTTCATATGAATGATGAAAAGATTACATAAATAAATTGAAAGCGCATTGACCAGAGATATATTTATACAGATATTTATACATATCATAAATAGTCAAAAGCATCAAATCATTATAATCACTACAGATTGGTCTTTCTTTATTTGAACCCAGCAGGACTCCAGTCTCAATAACACACAGTCAAACTTATTCAAGATCCATTGATGAGGAGAAAAGCAGTCATTGTAAACGGGTGGTCCTCTTAGACAGTATCAATATAATATAGAAAAACCCCAAAAGGGAAAATGGGAAGTGGTCACTTGTGAAGCGTGCTGACAAAATGAGTTACTTTTCAGATTCAAACTCTTAGGCCCTCAATGCACTACGACAGTTCATCCTGGGACAGATCTGTCTGGAGTTTGAAACCTTTGAATTGGAGTGTAATGTACTGCACCTAATGGGACAGGACATTTTTGCCGCATTGGATCCCAAACAGTTGTAAAGGAATAGGTACATCACGCTTATAGGTGAAGTTCTTACAATTTAGAATTATAAAATAATAAAAGACAGGTTATAGTTAAAGAATATGGCATCAAAAGAAAATGTAAAAATTTGACCCAAATGTCAATTGTCAATTTTTGGCCAATATCTCCATTGGTGGATTGCGAGAAGTAACTCATTTTGTCAGCATGCCTCGCATTTGCTCAGGCAATTGTTTTGGACAGTGTGATCGTTAGAACAGGTTCGACTGTAGAAGGTAAGTCTAGGGACAGTTTCCCATGAGCCCCACAGCTACAAAGTCCACGCAACTCCTGAGGCCATAAGTATTTCTAGGATGGTATATTGTCATGATACATCAAGAAAGGGAAAGAATATGAAATAGTGGCTCGCTTGCTCCAACATACAGGAGAGGCACTGAAAAGATATACAGTCTCTACCACGCCCATAGCGAGATCGACAGAACGCGGAAATATTCAAGTTGTATATATATATATATATATATATATATATATATATATATATATATATATATATATATATATATATATATATATATATATATATGAATTTCGCTTTGTACACATGTTTTAATAAAAAGAATATATATGTATGAGAAAGAATGCAGGACCTGGAAATCTATTCGCTATGTGCGTGTTCACTATGGGCACGCAAGACTTTACCAACTACCATTTTCCCACCTTCCACATATCACAAGTCCATATATATTTATTGAAATGCCAAAAGGTTTAAATAAAAGTATATGTATGACTGTCCACGAAGTTTTATGCACCCCGCATACTTTAGCAAAATTTGATCAATTTCAGCATAATTTCTGATTATTTTCCTTTATCATTCTTTGTTAAAATTAACAGAATCGCATAATGTTACATTTTTGGGCTGTTTGCATAATTTCAGATTTTTTTTTTTAGCATAAAACCACGGGACAGGTATGAGCATATCCACTTTAAACACAACCAAATATGATTATTTGAAGCTACATTTTAAGAATTGGTCAAAATGCAAAGCATAGCTTAAACCAAGCTGAAACCTGTAGGCACTACAACTATAGCCACAGACTCGCACAATGAAAAAAATTCCACAAAGAGACACGGGAGCTTGGCTTATCTCAGTGTAAAGGGGCGAATTATCAGCATGCTAATTTGTACGAAACCATCCAGACTACCACATGTTTATTCGCTAAAAACTATGCGGCTTTGGAATATGTGTAAGTAAACAAACAACTGTACTCATGGACTGCTGAACACTTTTAGTACCGTTGGCGACTTTAGTTGCCGACTCAATCCGGCACACTAAACATAATTTAACAATGAACAGAGCCACTGCACTGAAGTAAATACCAAAGAAAGTCACTCTATACCATAGCTGAATGGTTGATGAATCTCAGTGAATTTTTAAAGCATGTTTCTTGGGCTGCGAAGGGTTTTTTTTGTTTTTTGTTTTTAAATCTACCACGGCTTCAGTTTTCTAAACTGGTGCGGTACTTGAGGGATTTTCACTTCAAGAGACTTCGCCAATTTCAGTGTTAAAAGCAAGACTTTAATACAATTGGTTTGAAATTTTAATCCTCCCAGAAGATGTTTGAATATTTCAATCTGGATCTCTATTACTCCAACAGTTCTTTTAAGCTGTGTGTTAGCACAGAACAGCTAGTTTTGAAGCACTAATAATGACATTAAAACAATATACGGACACAATAGAAGCAGAAAAGACATGTGTGATTATTTAAGTAATAAAGGAAGTACAAAATAAGCAACTAAAGCAGAATTCTTTGTAAACTTTATCATCTCAATACATGAAACAAAGCCCATATGAAGAACACTGATAAACAAACGCATTGGTCTAAATCCTCATCTGAATTTTTAGGGTATTGCACCTTGCTTTATAACTTCTTTTTACTTTAGACTTGATGAAATGAAGTATATGTTACTGTCAACTTCATATAATTCATTTTACGCACAATTATTTTGAAAGCACTGAGGTTATATCGGTAAAAAAATTCAGCCAGACCAGTCGAACTAAGAGTAGGCCTTAATAAATACTGATGGAAAGACACCATATGAAGTCAAAATACAAGAAAACATTGGGTCACTTAGTCAATTCACACATAAGGAAAGTCTATAGCTTCTAGACAGTCTCTTCTATAGCGCCAGTCTATGAGAACAGAAGTTCTAAAGAATTCAATGTCTGCTTGATATTATGTTACTAAAGAAGAAAAAGTCAGTTTTAAAAAGTTCACTCACTGTTAATAATGTTATAAAAACTAAATATAAACCAAACCCATATTTCATTGGTACAGACTAGTCAAATCGTCAGGCTAAAGTTGCTCTACAATTTTGAGTATAAAATAGAGCAATTAAATATAAGAATAGAGGCGAAGAGTTAGAGGAACAAATCAATTAAGCGCAAACAGGAAACAAAAAAACTGTACACTACCATTCCCAGCATGCGGGTCACTAAAGGGTATAGCCTCGGGAGGATTATTACTCCTATCTGTGAAATAAAAACCCATCACATTACCGTCTGTGGATGCAACAGAAGCTAACATTGACCACAGTTGAACTTCAGCACAAAAACCATCAAACATAAAAACCAGCAAGAGAAAAGGACATTAGCACAAGCGGCAATGGTCATACAGGAGCACAAAAGAATCTTTTACATGAACAAATAACTATAGAAGAAGGCAAGAAAAGAGTTGAGGATAGACCTAGTCTCGTGACCATGGTTTGGTATTCACAATCCACAAAAAGACATCTTCTCTCAGCTCGTCGTTCACAACCTCTGTGTTCTTTATTTTTCTACTTTGTTTCCTCAAATACAAAAGAAACAAATATTAATTGATCAATGTGGCAGACATGTCATGAAATATGTTTTATTTCCTTCTTACTCTGATGTTTGGAAAAGAACAACATGCACTGAGGACAGCTCACTTGCGCAACTCAAAATACAGTTTTTGAAATTAAACTATTCTTTCATATTGCAGGTGAAAACAAGACTTTTGAAGATGATTTGGGCAAGCTGAGAAGGGGATCATCTATCACAAACTACCCTCTATGAGGGATACAGGGGGAAGGAAGTGACAAAATGCAGTAGGACAAAGAAAAGATATCTCTATCATGTCAGCTTGGAAAAACAGAAGACTGAAGTAAATTAACTGTACCTACTAAAAATGCAACAAAAGCTTTTTTAAACTCATTTTTTAAAGTCTACTAAGAGTTTTACGGCACTTGCAACACAATCAGGTCATACCAAACATGAGAGGTGTTTCTAGACAGTAACTTACGAAGAAGAGAAGGAGGAGAGATAAGGACGATAGATGTTTGATAAGAAAAAAGGAGAGAAAGACCACACAAGAGCGCCTGCCAACCATCCACAAAGATGGCAGAGAACACAGTGAGAACAGATTTTCATAAGCAGCCAAGTAAAAAACATCTATCAGGATCCTTTTCGCGACAGAAAAGCGGTCTGATGACCATAAACATAATATTTGTGTCTGCAGTCACATCAGTCTGGCTCTATGCTTGTAAATGTGAGCATTGTTAACAATAACTGTTCATTCACACCACATGTGTCTGAACGCAGTGCAATCAGGCACTCATCATTAAGATTTACCTCATCTATTTCAGAGCCAATGTTCACATTGTTCCCGGGGTAAAATAAGTGAATCAGGTGGCTAGGCATAAGTGTGCAAATAAGTGCACGAACCCACATCGACCAGACGCATCAAAAAGCTAAGATTACAAATTCAAAGCCATCCAAGCTAGCAAAAATTTGCTTAAAATGTCCTTCCCCCCAATCCTATGCGCCAACTGGTGAAATAATAATAGCACACTAAAACGTCCTCATCACACACATAAAAACATTTACCAAGCAGAAGTAGAAAAGTGATGAGCAAAAATATCCATTTCAGATATTTCACATTCTTATTTTTTGTTGTTCAGCTGATTTGTCTCCATAGTGCAGGGGTGCACACACTAGAAGATTCCATGCTTTTAGTTAAGAGCTGGATCTACCATAACAAAGACAGTTATACATTCCAAGACAGTTTATGACCACACACTACAAAATAAATAACTTAAAATTTAACTGGTCAACTTTTTGGATAGAACACTCAACTATCAGAGTTCACTCATTTTTAGGCACAATTGTTCTTTTATTGAAAAACTTACCAAGTGCACTTATTCCTTGAAGCGGATTAAATTTATTTTTACATTCAGTTAATTTGTTGTGTTCAGAAACAGAACCAAGCATTGCAAAGAATACAGCATTCCTCCCCTGTTCAGAGCCTTTGATTTATTTCAGATAAAAGGAAGCCCTACACACATCACAAATGGACTCACTTTCTCTATCAACAAATAAAACCAAAAAAATCTACCATTATAAATTGTTCTCCAGAACAAAAAATCTTATTCTCCCGCATCTATAAATAGACATCCCAGAAACAGGAAATCAACTTCTTCAATGTAGCTAAAAACGCCGGTCTAAGACGAATATCATTACATGGACAGTTTGTTGTATGTGGTCACATCCATTCAAACATATATATATGGACAACACAACGACAAATTTTCAAACACGATCTCCTTGATTTACCATGAGATGGTGCGTGATAATACTGTGTATTAGGGAGTGGTGGGGACTGGTCTGAAAATGTAATCAGTTAGTGTAAGTTATGCAAAAATAGAAGACCAAAGAAGTACTGAAAGTCACCATCCCCTAAAAAGTAAAAAAAAAAGGAAAATGGAATAAAAAGGGGAAAGAAAAAACATAAAAGAAAACCCTTTCATGGTCTACCCTGGAACTCTTTTTGATTTGAGAATCCAGAATTGTTGACTATAATAATGACATTCCTATGAGCCAGGGGTATTGTACACGAAGCTATCAATGTGTCCCATCAGCAATCCAACGACAATCAAGAAAGCTGGAAACTCTTGGAATCCAGTTTGTTTTCTAACAGCGTTAAGCATCTAAATTTTCAAGAATATACTTGAAAAATAAAAAAGATAATTTCGTTAGACACCTTGAACGGTAAAGCAACATTTCAGAAACATGAAAACATATTACAAATTTTAATTTAAAAAACTTTTGTTTTAGAAAAAGAATTCAAAAACACATTGACACAGTTCGAATTTCATGACAAAAGACATTCAATTACCATGTCCACGATAAAAGGAAATACATTCATCAAAAAAAGTGAATGCACAAAAATAAATTGTATGCACGCACCTCGTTTAGATGCCTTGCGAATAATTGTCCCAGCCTGCTGTCTCTTTTTGCAGCAGAAGATGGCAACCCCACAAACTACAGCAATAGCGACGATGATCCCAATGATGGCTCCAACACCCATTTTTCCTTTAGACTGGTGGTGCTTTCTGAGGAAATAAGTAAACTAGGTATCAAGATTACAGACTGCATGAAAAAACATATTTTCATTTTGGTAATGCTTTAAAAAAATTAGACTAATGCGCTCACTGGTCATCTCAATATTTTTATACGCCTGCGAGTCGTGGACACTAACAGCAGAATTAGAGAAAAAGATTCAGATCACAGAGATGAGATGTTACCGCAGACTCCTTGACATCTCGTACAAAGACCATGTTTCAAATGCCGAAGTACGAAAGAGAATTACCAACGCAGTGGGACAATATGAAGATCTACTGACCACAGTGAAAAGACGAAAACTAAAATGGTATGGGCATGTCACAAGATCCACAGGACTTGTCAAAACAATCCTGCAAGGAACCGTACAAGGAAAGAGAAAGAGAGGAAGGCAGAGAAGGAGATGGGAGGACAACATTAAAGAGTGGACAGGAAAGACGATGGGTGACAATCTGAGGAGAGCAGAGGACAAAAATAGATGGCGAGAGCTGGTTTTCCAATGCAGTGGTGCCCCAACGGTTGCCCCAACCACGGGATAGAAGAAGAAGAATGTTTTGTGAAATTCTTGTATGTTCTTGACTTCTGTCATTCAATATTTTTCTTATCAAAAAGTGAGAAATAAAACATCTTCCTTCAGGTAGGATAGACAAAAAGAAAATAAGGGGAAAAGCAATGAAATTATAAATGCTCTTTAGAAGAAAAAAAAAAGGAAGAGAAGTAAATAAAAAGTTTGTCAATATTATACTAAATTAATCTGTTCAACGATCAATTTGTTACATTTTTAATATGATTGACCCTTGGGCTAATACTAGTAAGGAGTGATAACAGGTTATCAATACATATATCAAATTTAAGTTAAATGTTTTAAAAAAAAGAAAGATTTTTCCAACTTAGACAGTCAGATCAACACAATAAGTCAACAAGTACACTCTAAGGAACATCACAGCAACTGACGCAAACATGCAATTATCACTACAAGACATTTGACAAAAGAGCTAACTTCCAGATGTTGCTGGATCCATAACAACAAAAACAACCTGACTCACACCGACATAAATGTGTTGTGCAGGGAAAATATGCAATGATATAATATTGCAACCCATCTACAAAACATTAGTAACAAATCAATCTTTCCTAGAAAAAATAAATTCTAACTGAAAGCAAAAATCAAAGGCACATGATTTAGACTACTCACCCATAGTAGATCTGAGCCATGGTCTTGTTACAGCAGTACTCCTGTTTCTTAGGACCACAACAGTAGATTTCGTCATATGGATCATTCTCCATGGGACAGATAAAGTATCCCATTATTTTGCCATCAGGTCGCCTCTTTATATTGTTGGTACAAATAGGGGGCACTGTAAGATGAAAACATAGGACTAGTATGACCACTCGATATTAAACTTTCACTTCCATTTTCCCATAAGTATACACAATCGACCATCATACCTTCAAAAAATGATCTACTTAGAGGTCGCATCTAGATCTACCACGACTCAACCATTGGAACGCAGTGCGATGTTAATCATTACTTGGTTTACATTTAATTAAATGGGCGGAAACGTTTTTCTGACTTGACAGCTTTTTTCAAATATAACATGATAAGATTTGATGATGACATAAGAAAACTTAAATGATTTTGTTTCATCTATCGTTATTCTTCTCACCGTCTTGCATTGCACAACAACATGCTTTGAATGGATCAACAGTAACAATGCACGTTCCTCCACCACTATTATTTCTCATTTTCTGATCGGTTCTTTCGAGCACAACAAATGATGACAGAGCACGAGGCATCGCGGGATTTCTGTTTACTGCAAAATTATGCACGGTCACAGCCTCAGAATAAGTCCATAGAAAGATATTAAGCTCATTCCAAATGGCCGATAGAAGAGAAGTCACGGAGAATTGAAGTTGCCTTGCGAAATGACTTCACGAGTTATGCTCGAAAATGAAAATCTAAAAGGCTGACAAAGACAAAACAGCTACAGATATCATTATTCCTGATATAGCACCACAAATAATGTAGTTATAGTAATAAAAGTGTAGAAGGACGAGTTTCTAAGCAATTAAGTACGAACTCAACCCGTCACATTCTGAATTTTTAAAAATGCATTAATTTCAGAAATAAAAATATTTGTAAGATTTCTTCTCATGGCCCTGCTATTTCTCTGCCCTCATAGCAGAAACATCATATTAAGCACAACATACAAATTTCAAAGCTGTAGCACCATTTTTTTGGAATAGGAAAGGATTTTGTAAGGTATATGAAGAAACCCCCACCTATTGGCAAAGACACATATACAAGAGAGGAAAACTCGCATGTTGGTATATAGGCCTATATATATGCCCTTTTTTTATTGGGAGGGGGGGTAAGTGTTTTACGGTGCTCGCAACTTCATAAGGTCTTATGAACACACAGGACACATTAAACTTTTTCAGGTGGTAAGAAATTTTGAAATTTAGCCTGGGTGGCATCCGGAGCCTACTCCAAAGGATCTTTAACGTTTTTTCACTCTTGTCCGAGAAGGCTAGGTGTTAATCTTTGCTACCAGAAGATCAGGGGTGTAGCTGAAAGACATCAGTAAGAAGGATCCAAGGAGTAGCAGTAGAAAGGCAGCAGAAATAGGAGCCCACAGGAGGGGGCAAAGGAGATGAGGGGGTGGGGGGAGAAAGTGGAAACGAAAGCAGACGACAGAACATTGCGAGAGAGCAGGAAAGGAGGTGAAAGGAGACAATTTTAGAGAAGAAATTTTTTCGGTCGCTACCTGGATTCGAAACCGGGACCTTTGAAAGAGGGGCCAACACATTAACCTCTAGGACGCGAGAGCCCCCAGTTATACATACCATTACTTGAACAAATGGAATTCAAAAACACATTTCATTTGATTTACTTTTAACACTCCTTAGAAGGAACATTGCTATTTTCTAAAACCGCAGTACCATACCTTGAGTAAAAGCAAAGAGTGAAAATTTCATTCAAAATTACATCTTTAAGGAACTTGTCATTCTGAAAATCCAGAAAAAAACAAGGCGAAAACATGAATTGCTACACACTACAAGCATGAATATAATATATTCGGAATTCTTTATCGAGATCATCTTATACCACATCCCACTGAATTACAAAATGTCATGAAAAAGAAAAAAAAGGAGAAAACATGTTTTTCTCTAACATGTTTAAATATATGACTATACTTACAGTCCCTGCGATTCGGATGCCTCCTTGTGTAGGCAAGGCCTCCAAAAATCACCCCAGCTATGGCAGCATTTCTCCAAGTACGGGATGTGTAGTGGCTGCTACCTTTGGCAATACGTCCAGAAAGTACCACATTTCGGTAGTTTCTATAACCTCTGGAGCCCCTGGAGCCCCTGATGCCTCTGTAAAAGACACCACAGAATTTCAACTCGTAAAATATGTGATCTTTACCTCTCTCCATTCTAAACTGTAGCAACTGGCCCTTTACATATCAACATACTGGCCAAAAAGCTGGTCAGAAGAGAACCTTTAACAGACAAGAATATTGTACTTCCTCAAACTGAAATTTGTAACAAAAGAGATTTATTATATACACTCTAACATCTAAATAAAGTTTTCAAAGGTCATATACCTACATTATACACATAAGAACAAAATATCGTTGCCATCGCAAGAAATCCATTCACGTCCAAATTTTGATAATTTTTTATTTTCACACCCTCCGAAAGCTTTATATCAAAGATACACCTTTCAACATCACCAAATTGCAGATAGGAAAAACACAACTTTACTTTTCCAACCCAGCAGCCATCTGAGCCCTAGCTCTTCGGCCTGAGGATATGGCAAAAATGTACTGTTTTTATCAGCTGCATTTTGTCTCAGTTTAGAGTATTTAAATTTCCGACATCTGGGGAGGCAGGTAGGTTGGTACAACACAGGTAGCTAAGTGCAGGGCAGGTAAAGAGGTGGTGTGATACTGTTTCGTCCTGGCAGTCACACAATGGGCAGTCAGTTGGGGTATTCTTGTTGATCCTGTTTAGGAAGGAAATCAGTGGGATGTGTTGTGTTTGCAGAAAAAAAGATAGTGACTTGTTCTCTTCTACTCAGAGAATTTCCTGCATTTTTTTATTTGGGAGCAGTCATATGTGCAAATGCAGTTCTTCCAGTTTTGCCTATTGCCCATCCATTCAGCCACGGTTCCCTGGTGTTGCATTTGGTAATGTTCTTGACTGTCTGCTGTGATACTATGTCTTGAGGATGTGTTCATGATGCTCTCTTCTTGGCAAGGGTGTCTGCTCTGTCATTTCCTGAGATGTTGCTGGGGCTAGGTACCCACTGTAAAGTCAGGTTAACAGCATAGGTCAGCATGAAGGTAGTAATTGTTAGAGCCACAGAAAGGCAGGCTGGGCTTTCGAAATTCACGTTTTCCAATGCATGAGTAAAGTAAGTCTCCATCTAAACACACGTCATACAAAAGCATGCTCCGCTCAAACACACGCTTTCGTCATCTGGCGTTTTTTAAAAACTATAATTTAGACATACAAATGCTCTGTCGCTCCCACTAAACACACGGTCCGATCCGCGAAACACGCAGACGGGTAAAGCTTGACATGGGGAAATTTTCACTTCGACCTGCAAAGCTTGCTTTAGACAAGCCTAGAAAACCGGATATTTGGTAAGACTGCCCCTCATGCCGACCAAAGAGAGTGGTGGGAAGCATTTTCACACCCAACTTTCCAGACACATAGGTCTAGGACTGGTCGGTGAAATTTAAAAAAAAATAATTTTTTTTTGGGGTGGGGGGGAAATGTGAAATGTATTTTGATTGGTCACTGGAAATGCATCTTTGAGAAACATGTAATGTTTAGTTAGACCTAGGCCTATGATGCTCAACATACATGAACCCTGAAAAACACTGGTGGCTTCTATAGGATTAAAGTTTAGTCAAGTAAGCCTTATCAGCTGCACTCGAAAAACTTATAACAATACATACTTGTTCAACGAATCACAAGAGAAAAGTTTCTCTACATATAGAGATCTATGATTCTGATGTCGTCCATGAATTTACGGTCGGGGGTGGTTGCTTGGAAAGCCACGTGGCTGGTCTGTTGTCTCTAGATTTATGACTATCACAAACAGTTTCCTCTTACTACCTGTTCCTGACAATTTATGGTGCATAGATATATATATCCTTATATTGAGTCTGTCTTTCTTACGCCCCCACCCATTCAAAGCTTTTGTATTCTTACCCGCAGTCTGGGAATCCTTCACAAAACAGTCAAGTGTCGTCACATTATCAGCCAAAGTGACCCCCACTCCAAAGCGAAGTCATTAGAATATCAAGGCCAGGAGATGACTGCGACTCTTCCTCCTTTTGCAAAGGTTCATATAAACACACGCTTCGTATTAACACACGCGAAGGAGCCCTCTCGAGCACCGTGCATTTCGGCGGAGACTATGGTACTGATTTTCTCTCTGAGAAGATCACAGTAATGGAAATGTTGGTCAGGTGGAGGACTGCTGTCAGTGGCGATGGCTTCTGCCTTGAAATTTGTACAAAAAGTACCATAGCTACCAAATAGTTCTTTCCAGGTGTTGTCAGGATGTTCTATTCTTACTCCAAAGCCAGCATTGAAGGCTGACCCATTAATGTAAATATGGATTGAATTACCAGGGTAGAAGTCAATCGTTTTGAGAGCTGTAGTCTTCAGTTCTACAGGGTCACGTTCCTTTTTCACTGTCTCCTTTATGAGGGAGGTTATGATGTTGGGATTCTTGGTGTTTGTTTTGGGGTTTTGGGGTAGTTCTGGTCTCAAGGGTTTCAGCATTTCTGTGATATACCAAAGGTAGTGTTTTTTTTTCTAGTTTGGTAACTGTCAAGTATAGATCTTCCATGGATTGGTTTCTTTGATCACCTCTGTTAAATGATCTTTCTGTTTGGGTGGTTTGTGTCCTGTCTCTTTAAGTGCTCACTCCTCTTCACAACTGCTGCCTCTCTCCGCAGGTCCAAGGATTCTAGGTTCGTATTGATTTCACAAGCTGTAGTTGATCTCATAGCTCTCCTGAAATAAATCTTATGGATTGGTTCTCAATTTCTTCAAGAAACCTTTGAGTCTATGCTGCAGATTGTCTGTAGGCCTAAGTTATATTCCATGGCAGAGAGTACATAGCTATCTCAAAGGGTCTTTGTCCACTCCCAAAAAAGTGCTAGCATGCCATCCGAGAAGGTTAAGTCTCTTGTTAGCCTTAGTCTTCAGGTTGCAATATTATGATTTCGCATCAAGCACAACAAATCTAGAATTTTGTCTTGGTTCAATAAGTAGCCAAGTGGACTTTAAAGTGGATTTCTGGTGACACCGATGATATTCAAGACAGTTAACAATGAAACTTTCACTTTTAATCTTTGTTATAATGAGAAAGAAATTTAATCTTTTTAGTCATTCAGAACAAAAATATTATAAAATTAAAAACCCAGAGAAAGTTATTTTTACAAAAATCATAGTACAATTTACCTAGAACCTCTGTAACCTCTTATGCCTCTAGAACCCCTTGAGCCTCTAGACCCTCCGCCTCTGGATCCACCACCACCCCGTCTTGCTTCCACATCAAGGAGTTCTGAAATATCACAAAATCTTGTCCAATCAATTTATTAGGTGTCACAGCGTTCACAAAAGTATATATATCTGTTACCATGTGTTTATTTTGAAGAAAAGCCAAACAAAAAAGAATATGTTTGGCATCATGGTGAAATCAGGCGCTCATCAAAATAATGAAATCCAAGAAATCAGCATTTTTCAGCCAGTTTGGATATTTTTTTTCCGAATTGTTTTTTGTCTCAACGCCTTGTATGTCCCTTCAAAAACACTTTTATGAATGGAATTTTATGGGAAAACATTGATCAGAGGGACAAAAATGTAAATTTGCAGTTTCCAAGGAGTTGTAAGCTATTGAAGTCACCAAATTTTGGCAGCCATTTTCTCATTAATTTTACTTCTGAAACTAGGCGACCTTACCTCCTTTAATCGCAATACTTCTATTCAAGATAAATATATATTTTTTTCATCTAAAGCAAGGCAAATCAACAACCTTTAATATGATACAAATAACTTCATATATATGTTCAAAAATTTACAAGCGCTTGATTCCAGTGCGTCGTGACACATATGCTCAGTAAGTTTTATAATGCATGCACCACATGAACTGATATTGAGCAGTATAGCAAAATGATTCCTCAATTTAAGTGTGATGAGAATGGGAGTTTTAGTTTTTAATCTAGATAATACCAATAACAGTTCTAGAAAAAATCATAGCCAAAGGCGTAAGGATGAATTATGAGCGCAGGATGAAATAGAAGCTCAGAAAATCAAGAGATGAGAAATACTTTTTTTTCAGTAAGAGATTTAGTTACAAAGCACACAAAGAATATAATTCTTAAAACTTTGTTTGTTTCTTCTCTAGAGTCTAATTAATGATCATCTACAAGAACTACTGAACAAGGAAAAAGCAGTCTTCAAGAGTGGCAAACACTGCAAATTAAAACACACAACACAAAATTATTCACATTTTACAAATTTAACTGAATCGAGGATAACCTAGAGTAGAGTTAAAGTTTATACATCAAACAAAATTTTAATTTTTTTTAAAAATAGAAGCCCTGCAGAATTTAGACATAGAGGTAATTATTACTCGCAATAAATTGGCTTCGAAATACCAATGCAGAAAATGAAAAAACTTCAAAGTCAAAGTGTGTAAGTCTTCAACTTCAGGCAAAAACCAAACAGGCTATAATAGACTATCAGGGCTCCCCTTTTCACGTCAACTTAAGAGGTTCCTTCCCCTTTGGTGTTCTATCTTAAGGGGTATTTAAACCCTTGTTGTAGAAACTTAACGGGTTTTGTTGCTTTGGGTTTTTTTTTTTTCATGTCTGACAAACTAATCCTCAAAAGTCAAAATTTTTGTATTACAACCTCCTAATATCACAGTAAACATTTTTGCACTCACACGCACATTCACAGTCTACACACACAGAGTGACCATGACTATGATTGAATGCTAACGATTTTTATTTAACTGTAAGGTTTCATTGCAACAACAAGAAATAATGAGTAATATTGACTAGAATTATAAGACTTCTGTCCACTTGGAGGGGGCGAAGGGTGGTGGTGGTGGTTGGGTCAATCAAAAATAAAATAAGTTGACAAACCAAAAGGGCTCAATTCCGACTGTAACACACTAAAGAAAATACACTGATATTCATATTCTTCAGTGCCATCCCACGGTTCACATTCCAGTCTTTCCATACTTTCGATTTTTTTTCCTCGTGAAAATTTCACAAGCCTCCTGGATCACTTTCTTTTCATAAAATGAAATGCCTCATGCTTGAGAAGGTCGACTGCTTCTGACAGAGACAAAAGATGACTGTCGTCCTATGTGATTGGGTTTGTTGTCAAATCATTGACTCGGCTTCGGGATGGAGAAGGGGTAAAATGATGCAAGCCAGATGCACACCACCTACGTTTTAAAGAGTATGCAAAGCCCCGAAAAGAAATTTTATTTAGAGTCAATGCTCACGCACTACCAAAAACTTAAAGGGAGTAATCTGCAGGTTTAATGCGTAATATGCAATCTGTGCGTAAAAGAGAGCCCTGGACTATAGTCTTAGTAGGCCTATAGTTAAAGAACATTCACAACATTTCTCTCATCTGACACTAGCTTGATGAGACTGAGTTTATTTAAATTAATAGGTTACCTCTTTATGCCTCTTACTTTTTTACTGTTTTGTACATTACAAAAAATTACAAAGACTGTCTGACAAGACAAAGAAGAGTCAACGAATAGAGAATGGAAAATGGAAGCTCCACAGCCACAGTGTAGCCTACATCAGTAGATGGAAGACAGAAATATAAAAAATAAAAAGTGACGTTGGTCTCGGCGCTCTTTGGAAATTGCCTTCCCGTTCCATTGGCAGCAGCCCATTTTGAAACTGATATAATTTGCCATGTAGGCCTATACGTGAAGATTGTGTGTTTTTTTGTGGGCAATCACCGGTTGTACCGTACTTAAATTGTCTCCGGCGAGGTCTAGACTCAAGTCCGAATTGTCTCCCGTTGCTATTCGGACTTTAAAAAATAAACTACTGGTAGAAGGCTATTACACTGCATTTCGAGACTACAAAGGGATCAAAACATAAAATTCATAATATCATAATCAGTCCTTATAAGACAGCCCCCCCCCCCCCTCCCCTTTCTCTCTCTCTCTCACTCTCTGACTATCTTACTTCCCCAGGCCTGCCCCACCACCTTCATCCCTTTTTTTTTGCATATATAGATCTATATTTCCCTCCCACACCGTTGCCCACTGCCCGGCCCTACTATTAGATTTATATATATATATAGATCTACATTATAGTAAAGAAAAGACCACAGTTCGCACTGGGTCATCACAGTCGGCGCCCATTTGTTGTAGTTCCTTGGCCAGATCGTAGAAACCAAGGAAGGCCAAGGTCGAATTGCTAGTCTGCTTCACATGCGTTAAACCTAGTGATTGCCTACACGCATTGGAGTTTGAGTCCGAATAGCCACGGCCTATTATTTTTGCCAAGGGGGCAAGGACCCCTGAAACACCCCACTAACCCCCCCTCAAACCCCCCACTGTATGGCTAGTGCACATTAATACACTGTAAACACAGTGGGTCCGCCGAAGTTCAATCCGGAAAAATAAATTTTTAATACAAAAACGGAGTGTCTACGTACACGGTAACCGGGCACGTAGCCTCAGGGTCTACGTACACGGTAACCGGGCACGTAGTCTCAGTGTCTACGTGCACGGTAACTGGGCACGTACGGTAGCCTCAGTGTCTACGTACACGGTAACCGGGCACGTACGGTAGCCTCAGGGTCTACGTTCACGGTAACCGGGCGGGTAGCCTCAATATCTACGTACACGGTAACCGGCAACCACTCATTATCTACGAACACGGTAAGCGGGTATTTAGTTTCGTGGGGGAGGGGGGGAGAGCCTTCAGCTAGGTACACGGTAACTGCTTTGCTCCCTTCATGACGTTGACATTAATTTTTCCTTTTTCACCGTGTAGTCTCAATGTCGCATACACGGTAACCGTGCGCGTAGCCTCAATATCTATCTACACGGTAACCGTGTACTTAGTTTCGGGGGGGTGAGGGGGGGAGGGGGTGGTGGTGCGGAAGGGGGCTTGGGCTAGGTGCACGCACGGTACCTGCTTCGCTCCCTTCATGACGTTGACTTTTTTCCTTTTTCACCGTGTAGTCTCAATGTCACACACACGGTAACCGGGCACGTAGCCTCAATATCTACGTACACGGTAACCGGCAACCGGGCGCCTCTCATTATCTACGAAAACGGTAACCGGGTGCGTGTTTTATTTCGGCGGGGGCTTGAGCTAGGTGCATGGTAACTGAGTCGCTCCCTTCATGACCTTGACCTTTTTCCTTTTTCACTCCGCTTTTTGTGTGTTGTGAGCGGAATGTAAATCCAAAAATGACCCCAATCTACCCCTTGTCATCTTTCCTAAGGGAGGGCAAAATGAAGTGACACTGAAAATCTGCGAATCTGGAACAGAAAGCTAAAATATAGATGTTTACAAAACATGTAATACTATCACGAGAGAGAGAGAGAGAGGGAGAGGGAGAGAGAGAGAGAGGGAGAGAGAGAGAGAGAGAGAGAGAGAGAGAATTAAAAAAGTATGCTCTTGATGAGGTCATACCTCTCTTAAAACAAAGGACAATAAAACAAGGGGATCCTTGACTATCACCCATCCAATGAAACGCGGACCTTTTGGTTTAAAAACGCGGCTTACTAGGTATGAGTATGACGGATCCCAATTCCGTACAGGGCTCGCACCAATGCACGCTTTTCCGTAGCAGGAAGCTCTAGTAATAATCAAAATTCTAAATACTAAAATTTGCTTCCAAGTTCAGATTTTGTCATCCGATGTTGCCTTCAAACCCCCCCCCCCCCCCCCCCCCACTGTACCTTTTTAAAAAATCAATAATCCCCCTATTCCGGAGCCCTATACTTCGCGCAGCGCACACGTTGAATGAACTTTGGTGACCCCATGCGATCACTGGTACTCAAAACAATGTGATGCGAAAGTACAGGTTCACTGACCGGTCACGATGTCGAGCCCGACAAGACGCTAATATAACTTTCTTTTTTCCCGCAAGTGAAAGCACAGGACAATGATTTATTTTCCTGGTGACACAGCGTTTGTAATGCACAACCTGTATGTTACAAATGTTGCGTTAATCAGACTGCTACCAGCAAATTTCTGGGTGGTAAAGAAAGCGAAAGTAGATCGAGCTTCGGTACCACGCATACACTTACGCTTGCCGCCAAAACACCCTGTTCATACCTAAAACTATCTTTTGTTTTCGAAATCGTTAGCACTTGCAACAAAATAAGTTTATATAAGTGCCGAAGATTAGAGGTGTTAGTGTTACAAGAGAAGTAACAAAACAAAAAGAAGGAAGAGAAAGATAAGGATGATAGATGTTGAATAGGAGAGAAGGAGCAGACTACACCAGAGCACCCACGAACCACCCATTAATACTATCTTTACAAAGACCACACTTACAATAAAACACAAAAATACATAAACACAGAGAGAGAGAGAGAGAGAGAGAGAGAGAGAGAGAAAGAGAGAGAGAGAGAGAGAGAGAGAGAAAGAGAGAGAGAGAGAGAGAGAGAGAGAGGGAGAGAGAGAGAGGGAGAGGGAGAGAGAGAAGGAGACACACACACACACACACACACACATCATGCGTGAATAGCCTCTAAATATTATAAATATATTTAATACTTAGCATATTACACACACACAAATCACACAACATACACATTGGATAAAACGATATGAGGATAGCTTTATCGGTTGAGTTTGTCAGAAGTAGACTTGACTATGACTTTGTACATGTAGTTACATAAAACAAAAATCTCCATAGCCTCACAACAATATTCTCTCTGTCTCTAAGCACACACAAATCACACAACATACACATTGGATAAAACAATATGAAAGCTAAAAGAGCAAATAAAAATGAATGACCCAGGACATTATATTAAAACTAGAGAAGACAGTCAAAATCAAAAATGGAAAAGTACATCTTTAGCTATGGTCAACACCCAAAGGCTATAGTATAAATATTTGGTCTAATGCTTGCTTTTCTGCACCAAAGGGTGCGACATCATAGCATTTTGAAAACCGATATCATCTTATTTAAATCACATGGGTCTCAACTCAGAATTCTAATAAAGGAGGAACTTTCCGGGTGATCGCCACAGAAACCCCTTTTCGCGAAACACCCATTATTATTATACTGTTGAACCCTAGAATGCTGAAATGAAAACCATCACTTTATCTAAGCAAGGTTATTTCACACCAATTTGAGGGTTTGGGAGCTAATTTCAAGTAAAGAGTCATGCACCAAATTTACAATTTTGATTACGTACAGAAAGTGGTGACGCCTGGGGTCTTGTGCGACTTATTAATATTTTCCTTTCGTCATATTCGCCTGTATATATAAACTATAAAAATGAATCTTGCTTTGAGCCTAGAACCAGAATATCGACTGTCATGATTAATATCATATATAGGCCTATATAATAAACGCGAAGGACAAAAATTAATGCTCCAACTCAAAGTACAGTAGAATAGCCCAAGTAGACCTATTCAGTGTGAGAGGTGTAAGAACTGTGGGAGGGCAAGATGCAGTGATACTGAAAATCTGCGAATCTTGTACAGAAAGCTAAAATAAACTGCCACCAATCCAATGAAACGCGAACATTTAGGCCGTTTTCACACAAGGCCTGCACCCACACACACTTTACTTAGCAGAGAGCTGTAGTAGTTCAAAATTCTAAACATTAAACATTTGCTTCCAGTTTCGTGTTTTTTTTGTCCACTGGTGTTGCGTCCAGCCCTCCCCCTATCCCCGAGTGCATCTTTAAAAAAAAAATCAATAATCCCCTCCCCCCCCCCCATTCCTGAGTCCCGTACTTCACAGCACTCAGAACGCGTGCAGGTTCATTGACCAGCCACAATGGCGAGCCCGACAAGACGCATTTAACTTTCTTTTCTTCATGTTGCCCCTATAAGTGACGACACAGTGACAAATATTGGTTTACTTTCATGGCGACACCACGTTTGTAATGTCGAACCTGCATGTTACAATAATTGTTGCGTTATCAGACAATTACTGACAAATTTCTGGGTGGTAACGAAAGCGAAAGTAAAGGCTTACTAGACGCTCTGTTATGAAATTTAGTGGGTATCATGCTGGACTATAGAGCAGTTGACCCTCGTGCGCCTCTTCGAAAAAGCGCGAACTTTGCAAACAGAGTTAGAATCTACCCTACTTGTGTGAAAAACAATAAAAGTGACACTCTTTTTGGCTGAGTGGACTATCTCTTGAACCTTCCAGTTACCGTGTATGGAGACCCTGAGACTACGTGCCCGGTTACCGTTACCGTGTACGTAGACCCTGAGGCTACGCGCCTGGTTACCGTGTACGTAGACACTCCGATACAAAAAAGGCAGAAATATATTACTTGCTAATGTTGTAGGCTATCTAATCTAAATCTAGGCTAATCTAATCTAGGGTTCACTTTTAAAAGCCTATTCGGATTCCAGATCTTATGTAGCAATGCCAATCAGGCTTTCCCGCGCGACGAAAATTTGGTCCCCGTTTGCGGGCGATTTTGCGGACCCGGCCGAAGCGTAGGTGACTAACTTTGTCAACCTCGGTCTGCTCTATTTCCGAACCAATCCGAATGAAACTCGGCAACCAATCAGAAAATAGGGCAAACTAATCATATGTGGACGTTGAAGTTCTTACACACATAAATTAACATATACTTTTGGTGTCCGGAACACTTTTGTATCGTGTACACCGAAAACTATAAGGAGTTTGAATTTCAACGCCGAGATGGTAATAGATCTATCTATCCTCTATAGTGTGCTCAAATTTGAACGTTCTGTGTCAAGTAGTTGTTTAGACCCGATCATAAATGCACGATTGAAAGAAAGTGGCTATTCTCACCCGCCCGGAAGTTCTCGCAAGATCAACTCCTCCCCTCTTCTCTCTCTCTCTGTCTCTTTCTGAATACTGTCTATCGGTGTGGACGATCAAATTGACCAAAACAAAGTTAAAAAATGATGTTAAAACACAAAAGTAAATTAATTTGGTTGTCTACAAAGATGCTACGGCTATTTAACTTTTCGAATCGAGCCGAACTACGCGGGTCGCCATTTTGTTTTGCCCGGAAATTCTCGCGCTACTCCTCTCTCTCTTTCTCTCTCTCTCCACTGCCCACAGACAAAATTGTACGCTTTTAGTAGGCTACAGTTGTAATGGAACGTTTGTTCACGGCACAGAATTCTACAATTTTTCTGTTATCACAGTGTAGAATTCTGTGGTTTAGGGTGAACGCAAAATTTGGTGAACGCGCACCGGGTGAGAATAGCCACAAGACTCGCCTGCACTATTCTCACTCCGGGTGAGAATAGAGGTGGCCCTCTCGAAAATAGGGCAAACTAATGATATGTGGACGTTGAAGTTCGTACACACATAAATTAACCTATACTTTTGGTGTCCGGAACACTTTCGTATCGTGTACACCGAAAACTATAAGGAGTTTGAATTTCAATGCCGAGATGGTAATAGATCTATCTATCCTCTATAGTGTACTCAAATTTGAACGTTCTGTGTCAAGTAGTTGTTTAGACCCGATCATAAATGCACGACTACCCCCCTATCCAAAGCGGCTTCGCACGGAGACCGGCCATTTTTCCCTCACTCTCGCGGCAAATGTATGTGACCTACAAATCCCCGCATGACTATTCCGGGCCCGTTCATTGGTCACTTGAAATAGGGTAATGGCGGGCGCGCGCATCCCGTTGTCTTTCTCTCTATTCCCTTTGTAACATGATCGCAATGGGGGTATTCCGAGGCGAGGTTATCTCGTCTCGGGGTGTTCGCGTCTCAACGGGGAAAAAGAATTTTTAATTGTACGGCATGCTAGATTGAATTAACTTATACAGTTGGCATGGTCTAATTTAAAGTGATCATAAAAAGCTTTGCAATTATTTAGTCACGCTGCTGACATATATTATATATTTCTTAAAGATCCCATGTTGTGATACGATGCTATAAATAAAATGGACACATCCTGACACCCCTTTTTCGCAAAATCGTTAATATGTACACCAAAATTTTAATTATAACAAAATAACTACGAAATGGGGGTAGTAAATCTGACTGCAGAAATGATTTCTACACCCAAAAACACATCGGGTAGCCAAGTTTCTCTCTAACACTCCGATTAGTTACAAAGATATCGTTGATTTTCTTACAGAATCTGTTACTACGTGGTCCACTTTTTAGCCTTAGGAGTATTTTCCTATGTGGGTCATCCATATTTTGCCGACCTTTACAACCCCATAAATTTTTTTTATTTATGAACCGATTTTTAAAATTCAAGAAGCATAATTCTTAGAATTGAAAATTCTTTCTTAGATACCAAATAAAAACGAAGTGACTATTTCTCCGAACGTTCGGAGAAATAGTGCCGATCTTTATTTCTCCGAACGGTTTTCGGCTTCCGGTCTCGTGATTTTTTGCCTATTTATTGCGAGAGTTCGGCGCCAACTTTCATTGTCTTTCATTCAGCCTCTGGTCTGGGAAGGAACACGTACCGCATGGCAAGCCCGCCTACAGACAAACTTCAGTAACACCCACCACACACCCACCACCATCATGCACATGTACACACACTAACTAAACATAACTAGTGGGCAACTTTTGAACGTATGACGAGCTGAACTGTGGATGGAGAGACAGTGTGAGTGAAAGAGCGGGTGAAAGGAAGAATGTGCGAGTGTATCCACAGGCGACAGCAACTACAAGACGACGACACTGACCACCCCTGGCCTGGTCCACAGCTCACGAACAAAAGGAATGTAGCTCAGGCGGTGTTTTGCCTATATTATTGTCCATGGTTCGCAGGGAACAAGTGAGATTTTCTTTGTGTGTGCCTGGAGGGATGGGGTGGGGTATGAAAGTCATGCGGACGGGGATGAGCCGCGGGAGAGAACACGGGAATTGAATGAAAGAGTGAAACTGAAAGAGACGAATGACTCATGAGTCCTGGAGTGAATGGATCCTGTGTTTCTATTTTTGTATACTTTGAACTGTTACTGAATAAAGGCTGAAATAAAGCCCGAAAAACAAACAAACACACACACACACACCTCACTCTCCACTTACTACCACACACAGACACACAGACACACTCACACATACATACACACACACACACACACACACACAGGAGCAAATTTTTGGGTCTATATATCTATTTCAATTTTCAACAGCTAGTCTAGATGAGATTTTTAGATGAGTGTAAAAACGTGAAAAAGAAAGGTTTCACAACAGAAAGAAATCAAAATTAGAACAGCCCATAAACAACAACAAACATTACCAAATAAGGGCGTGTGTCCACCTATCCGAAGAAGATTGGCAGTTTTAACCCTAAATGTGCGTAATTTTTAAAAAAGTACAGGATATTACATGTAAATTATGGAATCACACACATTAAGGGGCTTGCCAGTGTCAGTACATTGGTCGCAGCAGTGACAAACGCAGATGCCAGTTCTATGTGTCGTTATCAATAACCCTCCGTAGATCTAGATCTAGACAGCACACGAGTGAACACAACACATTACGTTTAAAAGCAGTACCCTTCATAGGCAACACGTCAAATCTATAGCGAAAAACTGTTTGGAATTGTAGCATTTCTTTATATAAATATTTACGGCGGACATTTTTTGGACCGATTGAACCATATTGTATACGAACAATCTTTGGTAGGCCTATACTATAATTATAGATCTCTATATAATATCCGAAATTTGGGGGAAAGGATGATATTTCAGAGTGTTCGGAGAAATAGTAGTGCCCAGCTTTATTTTCCCGAACGTTCGGAGAAATAGTGCCCAGCTTTATTTTCCCGAACGTTCGGAGAAATAGTGCCGGCCAAATAAAAAAGGGCTAAAGTGAAAATTTAAATTTTCATTGGCATTGCTATCTTATGATCTTTATCTAATCTATTGTCCACATTTTTTACTTAGCCTTAGCAATCACAATCACGTAGACTGTTTCTTTTGTAAACAAACGGGAAGGCAATTTCCAAAGAGCTCCATGTTCATGGAGCTACAGTGACCATTCATCGCGACTAAAATACTTGAATCTAGACTAGAGTGAAAATAAAACAGCTAAGACCTACCAATGAGAAGCAGCAATAGCAAACATAACAGAACCGTTTTCCTGAGCGACGTTATCGCCATCTTGAAAACAATGGCAAGCAAACTGGAGATTGACTGGCGACTGGCGACTGGAATAATAATAATATTTTGTCAACACGGACGTCTAATATTTCGCAATACATGTATTTCATCACAATTGTTAAAGTAACATTTCGCTTTTTTTTCGCTCACTTCATAATATCATTATTATCTTGGCTTGCCTAAGTGAAGAATTATACAGAAAAGGCTATCAATAAATAATACGGGCCTAAATAATAATATGAATGACCGACCATCTAGGCTAAAATATGCACATGTAGGAAAGGGGTTGGGGAAGTAAGTGTGTGTGTGTGTGGGGGGGTTGGGGGGGGGGGGTCAGAGTGAAAATCTATGAGAATGAAAAATACCTCTACTTACTTACTGTATCTGTCCTCTTGTCGGGGGTTTGAGCCGCGGGCCCGACGTTGCGTCCTTTAGAAAGGCATTTTACACGAATTTCCTCACTTCACCCAGGTGGAAATGTGTACCCGGACATAGACAGCGAAAGATCTTTTCGTATGTTAGTATTTTAGCGCCTATGGCTTCTTGCACTTGTATGCTTCCCAGAAAGTTGAGTACAATAGTTTGTTTCTGAATGCTCTCAGGTCTAATGGGGTAATAGTATAGATTGTGAAGCGCATAGAGCTTGCTGTTGAACGGGGATTTGCGCTATACAAATGCTATCTCTATTATTATTTGTACCTCTAGGACGTCGAGGGGAGAAAGAGCTTCCTGTCTCTAGCAAGTTTGATGGCCTGGCTGGGTGGGATATTGAATGTTCTCAGGGTATCCGTCTAGTAATTGTTTTACGGCGCTCGCAACTGCATAAGGTCATATGATGAGCGCCAGACGATTAGATGAGTTACAAGAGAGTAACAGACATAAAAAAAGAAGAAGGGGAGATAAGGACGATAGATGTTTGATAGGAAAGAAGAAGCAACCACACCAGAGCACCCGCCAACCACCCACTGGGTATCCTTCACACCCTGGGTCCAGGTCTTTTTTCTTGGTCTTCCTCTTGCTTTTTACGCTGATACTTTCCTGTAGTGGGCTTTACTGGCAATACAGGTGCCATGCCATACGTGTGAGATTGTCCAAACTGCCTGATTGTTTACCTTCGGATGTAGTGGGGGACAGGTGTTGTTCCCACCATTTCTCTGATCTTGTTGTTTCTGACCATGCCCTGTCTGGTTTTGTTGACGGCTCTCCTTTGACATCTCATACAGATCTCGCATGAGGTAGTTATCTTACGTTACAGACTTTTGGTCAGGGTCCATGTCTGGCACTGATAGGATAGGCCAAGGTGAGGGTGAAGATAGAGTTAATGAGCAACTGAATAAGCATGATAGGATAATAGATCTAAGATGAAAATACCATCAATTAATAATACAGTAGTGCGCCTAATTTAAGATCCCACCGCTGCTGGTTTAAAGAGAAAAAAATCACTACACCAACTTGCTCTGAGGGTCTAGATCTACATTCGGCTAAAGATCCCGCATTTTAGATCATAATTAATTTATTGAACAAAAACCAGGACAGGCAGAGAAGATCAAATCAACAAAGAGTGTAAATCAGCTACCCTCGTAAATGAAATGTGATCACGTCACTGTTGTACATAATACAATCGAACCTGCCCAGACGGCCACCTCTATACGTAGTATAAGACGGCCACCTGTACAAACGGCCACTTTCCATTCCTCCCTTGCGTTTTTTCGATACAACAATTTAACTGTGTAAATCGGGCACCTGTCCAACGCGGCCGCGACCACCATATTTTAACACACAACCCCTATCACTGATCACACTAAACAATAACACCTGTCTCAGCCACCTTAGTGACTCCATTACGTTTTGTCACAAATTGTGCAATGGCCCCTGGCGTTGTGGGAGAGCCGTCATAATCCAATCACCTGTCGTTGTTGTTAGGTAGTCCCTCCAACCGATCATGTTGCGTTGGCCCCTCCCACTGTTGACCAATAGGTAACACATTTTCAGCTCCTAGTGAGGTAAGCGTGTCATCCCTCATCATAACCATAATAAACCCCGCCATGAACTCATACGCAAATCGTAAGTGAGATGAGTGGTCACTGTTTACCCAGTCTGTAACAAAGTAACAAAGGACGTCAACATGAACTTGTGTCAGAAGCGTCGCTCGTTCTCAGAGTGTTGGCGACCCATGTGTTCGTTTTACCATAGCACTCGGTCCTCCTTGTCTGACACATTTCGTTTTATTGTCACCCTTGCACAAAAGCAGCAACAAAAGAAAAAAAAAAGAAAAAAGAAATCCAGTAGAAACAACAACGATAACAGCAACAATAACAACTACAACCACAACAACAACAATAACAACAACAACAACAACAACAACAACAACAACTACAACAATGCGGCTTCTTTCGGTTGGGACCTCAGAAAGGAATGGTTTGTTTTCTTCATTTTGATCAGCCCCTGCCTAAGACGGCCACCTGTCTCATACAGCCACTTTTCTCCATGACAATGGGTGGCCGACTTACACAGGTACGACTGTACAGGCATTAGATCTATCTTGATGAAACGGTACAGTGTTTGCCTCAGATAGGATCAAGCCAGGGGAGGTGG
>NW_004797999.1:225340-226865 GCF_000002075.1 Aplysia californica | reverse complement strand
CTATTCAACAACTCAATAAAAACTCACCCAGTCATGAACGGTATAGCTGATCAGGTAGGCACGACGACTCGCAACCCCACTCCCCTGTTCTTCCACATAGAGGGTGCAAGGGGGGTATCCCCCTTCAAGATTCACAAAAATAATGGTTTGTAACAGTTTTAGAGCCAATATTATTCTCAGCGCACTAAAAAAACGTTAAAATAGAGCCGAAAAATAGTCTAAACTGGGTTTGGACCTTTTCTATAAATTTAACAGTGGCGTTTTCACCCTGGCAACCCAGTCAGCTGTTTTTCTTTTTTACTCGACTTCCGTTTTTGCTTCCGATTTGGTGAATAAATTTCTATGGAGTTAGGCGGGGACCATTACATGTAATTCTCCCGAAGAATGTCCAACCCTCCCCCAAAATAATGATTTGCGATTTCTGTGACATGAGTGTTTGATGTTTACAAGTGTGTGACGAAATGATCATCTCCTTTCAACATTGTGGATTTTAGTTTAGTTTTAGTAGAGGCTTTACGGCGCTCGCAACTGCATAAGGTCATTGAGCGCCAGAAGATTAGAGATGTTACAAGAGAGTAAGAAACATAAAAAGGAGAAGGGGAGATAAGGACGATAGATGTTTGATAGGAAAGAAGAAGCAAACCACACCACAGCTCCCGCCAACCACCCACTTGTGGATTTGGGGTGTGACGAGATACTAGATGACTGTGGCGTCTTGAATACACCTGTGTGACGAAATGACTGGTACCCAGCAGAGATGAACATGAGTCACCATGGATTCTGCCCTTGGTGCGTCGCCGCAATATCCTTGTCCCCGAGCACCGGGATCTCAGGCGGAGACCTCTCTATATATTCCTTTTCGCTTTTGTTTGCTTCTTGAGCATACTTGTTTCACAGACCTAAAAAAAAACCGTTCGTTTTGTGCAGTAGAGTTACTTTAGAACACGAACAACAGTTCGACTTGACTTTTGCTCACAGGGTAGTCACTATGTCTGGCAAGAGAACATGGACTATTAAGGTTCTTAGAATGACAGACTCTCGGCGTCATGGGAAGGTTTTATTGAAGAGTAATTTAGATGTTTGCATAACTACCCAGGGTATCACTTAGCCCGCTGTTCCGCTACCTTAGAATTTTAAAAAGGTTTATCTGGCATTTTGCGCCTTTTTTGCGTTATTAAGATCATGAGGTCAGACTATTAATGTTCTTTCTGCTCTATCAGAATCATACGAATATTCGGAGATGTTATCCAGATATATTACGGAGAATTGCATTCGCAAAAGCTTGATTGATATGTTTTAAAACTCAAAATATTTTACAAATGAGCAGATATAATAGAATTGAGCAATTTTAGTGTACATCTGTGTACAATGTGCTTCGCCATCTCGCGAGTCGCGAGGCGTGATGGCGTCAGTCGAGCGTAATCTCTGGGTTGATACACGAATCTGTGTGTGAGAGTGAGAGAGCGCTCGCGAGCGTGTGCGCGTGTATGTGTGTGTGTGTGTGTGTGTGTGTGTGTGTGTGTGT
>NW_004797999.1:222539-223767 GCF_000002075.1 Aplysia californica | reverse complement strand
CACACACACACACACACACACACACACTTTCGCACTATCTCTCCTTCTTTCAGTCTGCGCCCATAATCCCATGCTTCACAAAATACATTATACATTAATAAATATAATATGTCTAGGCCATACCACGTTGAACCAACTGGTTCTCGTCCGATCGCCGAAGTCAGGCGTGGTTAGTACTGAGGTGGGTGACCGCTTGGGAACACCACGTGCTGTAGGCGTCTTCTCTTTTAAAATATTTTTTTTTTATTGTTCTCTGTTAACTTAAAAAGAATCATATTTTATTATTGTAAATGTATTCACGGAATTGATTGCGTGCATGCCCGTTGGGGCGTCCCTTCTTCTGGTGACGAGTACTTATTTTCCTACGCCGCCCCTTCCAAAACAACTGTTCATAAAGGTAAATAAAAGAATACTATTCTTATGAATAGGTATAGAAGTGCGCGAGAGCAAGATATGACAACAGGTGACGAGACGAGAACAAAGCAACGACAGTAGTTTCGACCTGAGAACGTGTTAATTTCTAGCCAGTGCTGATAGCAAAGATTCCTAGAGATACTAGTAGAGCAGAACATCTTTGCTGATACTCACGATGCTGATAGTGGCAGGGGGTTTAGTTTTGGTAAGAGTTTTACGGCACTTGCAGCACAGTAGATCACATAAGTGCCGAAGATTAGAGGTGTTACGAGAGAGTAACAAACACTCACAAAAAAGGAGGAGAGATAAGGGTGATAGATGTTTGATAGGAAAGATGGAGCAAACCACACGAGAGCACCCGCCAACCACCCACGGCCCAAGTTTAAGAAGCCCGACCTGCCACTGGAAAAAGCACAGCTGGTAGATTTGATACAGGGTTGCAAATGTGGGGCGAAAACGGGTAAAATTGAGGCGGGGGCATTAATGTGGGACGAAAACGGGTAGCGAAACAAAGATGTGGGACGAAAACGGGTGCACCGCCTTGCAGTACACTTTCGGGCAAAACAGTAGAGAGGGAAGTCATGCGTGGCCGTACATGTAATCGATAACGATAGTTCGATCTGTGCTGATCTGAGATATAAAGCAGGCTGTACGAGCTACGGGGACCTGTTGTGCGGGGATCTTTTTCTCTCGGCACGTCCAGGAAACCGCGGTGTGTGAAAAGAAGGTCAGCTTGTGTAAAGTTTGAAGTGGCACTGTTTTGTTTATGATCCATTTTGAGAGAGAGAGAGAGAGAGAGAGAGAGAGAGAGAGA
>NW_004797999.1:219232-221676 GCF_000002075.1 Aplysia californica | reverse complement strand
GGAGTTGGGGAGGTTCAGAGGCCCAGCCGGTAGGATCCAGGGTTGCTTGTCCGGTCGGCAAGCAGTGGTCAAACTTCACACCTCTCAAGTGCTATCTTCTCTGATAATGACATGCGTCAGTCCTGCTTATTCCTTTGCTAACAGTGCTTGTATTTCATAGGACCACTGTTTGACCTATCAAAAACATTAACGTTTGAACATCTCCTTTGCTTCCCTAATTAGCCCCACCCTAGGGCCCTCCCATCGGCGTAATAAGCACAGTCAACCAATGCCACCCTTCCCGTACAGGTAATAACGATTTGGGGAACTGTCTTCTCGGCTGACCGTACGTTCAGGGCGGCAGGCATTGGTCAAATAATTTCACACCGCTCGAGGGGATACACAAAATACATGTATACTGGTGAGATTTCACATCCACATCACCCTGGCCATTTGCACTAGGCTCACATCTATACGTTCTTATCAAGGAGGTTATACAGTAAATGGTGTTACAAGGTCCTTGGTTCTTATCGTTCTCTGAGCGTTTAGGCTCACATGGATGTGGGTAACATTACATTATAAAGGAGGTTATTAAAAGTTTTAAGTCTATGGGAAATATCTACCCTCCAGTTGCCCCCTACTCCCCTTCCTCGACTGGCGGAATGGCGTAAAGTTTAGAGCCGACGGAACCAAACTTGATAGTTTTGTTTCAAATCAGGGCTCAGTGGGTAAAGCATTTTATCGTTTAATCAGGTGCCTGTGCCTCCTAAGGGAAGGAATTTCTCTTCCCGTTTTTGTGTTTGACAGGTTTCCATTTTATAGACGCACTTATAGTGGAATTTATCAAGTGGGAACGGGGAGTTTCCGTTTTATATAAAATAATATATATAATATGTACATATATATTCTAAAAATGTAAATCTGCAGTTTTTTAACACCATCAAATTTGGTAGACACCAAACTTTTGCATCCATTTTCTTTTCTATCTCGCTAATTCTAACTTAGACATCAGGCGACCCCACCTTCTTTAATGACATTAAATTGATACCAAGAGATCCATGATCCTAAAAGCAGACAAGCGTCCGATTCCATGGTGTCATAATACTTTTATGATAATATACTTCGCTACTAGAATTCCAAAGTTCCAGCTGCCAATACCAAGTTTGGAGAAATTTGACGTCAACATTTTTTAGTTTCACATGTCAAACGTTTTCGAATGCAATTTTTTGAATATCTTGAAAACAACTTCTATTTCTTCTAATATTCTTACGAATTACGATTTTTATAGAGCAGATACAGAATTTTGCTTCGTGACCTCAAGGTCAAAAGGCCAAAAATGTCTGATTGAACTTTATAATTTTTAGGTAACGACTTGTAAATTTTACTCAAGCAATAACCTACAACCACTTCCGTATCTCTGCGCTTCTCTTTCTTCCCAACAAAGCAACAACCGACAGTCTCTGTTTACATCCGTCTGTCTGTCTGTCTGTCTGTCTGTCTGTCTGTCTGTCTGTCTGTCTGTCTGTCTGTCTGTCATTAGCTCAAGTGGTTTCTTACTGAACTGGAGCAGATGGCCCTGTTTCGGACCTCAGCGGGTTGTTCTGAACTTGGGTTGTTTTATGGAGTTTTTAAGGCTCCTCACCAATTTATCTCAATTCTACTTCTATCGTTGATTGACAATAAATTCGGAAGTGCCTCTTCTTAAACAAGTTTTCGGCCGAAGGGCTCGAATCAAATGGACATTAGATCGGAAAAGTAAAGTAAAAGTAAAGTAAAAGTAAAGTAAAAGTAAAGTAAAAGTAAAGTAAACAACCTTTCAGGGTTGAAAAGGGCGTTACCTCTATGCAATTTCACAAATTTCTTGCTGTTTGTTTACATTTCCGCCGGGTATTATTTTGACATTACTTAATGCTTCATTTGGTTTCATTAAAATTTATCAAGGCGGTTAATCTGCATTCTAGTGTGGTCTATTCCTATTTCTATTATGTGTTCATATAAGTCTAGTTTTCTATTTCTGTTCCTGACCAAATTAAAGGTTGCCTTTCTTACGGCTGATTCGCCGTGGATTTCAACTTGACAGCAACAGCACAACTTGCTCTGCGGACCATAATTATGCCCAAAGATAAAAAAAAACCCAAACAACAACAACCCAAGATACCGTCTCCACCTTGCAAGAAAAAAAGAAAAGTTAAAAGAAAACAAAAAGGAAACAAACAAACAATCCCCCCCCCAAAAAAAAAAAAAAAACCCAACAAAAAACAAAGCGTTGCTTTCACTTCTATTTCCTTTTCTTTTTTTTATCCCTTATTTTAAATTTCTGGTGGTTGCCTTACTACGATATCAACGTCACTGTACCTCGTCATTTCTAACCTGCGTAGGCACCAGAAATAAATATAGTAATGAAATCAATTAATGAATACGTTTTTTTGGTTTGTTTTCTTGCGTCTAACTTTCTTCCTCTACAC
>NW_004797999.1:214588-216526 GCF_000002075.1 Aplysia californica | reverse complement strand
AGTGTTTTTATTTGTCTTAGTTTCATGGGTAATCTGTTCCACATAAATGGACCAAGATATGAGAACGATCTCTCTCCATATGATTTGTATGATTTTACAGGGGTCACAAGTAGGGTGTTGTCGTTTGATGATATTAGGTTTCTCCATGGCTTATATATACTGATAAGTTCTTGTAGATAAAAAGGAGCAGTTTTATTTACACATTTGAAACACATGACGCAGATTTTAAATATTATTCTTTCTTTTACAGGGAACCAATGCTCAATCAGTTTGTAACTAATTATTTATTCGTATGTGTCACTGCGGCGCACCCTCTTCTTCTGCTTACTGTGATATGGATAGCTCTGATTGAAGCAGAATCTTGAGATACTATAGTTTAATCACATTGCGAATGGGGCGTACCGTTATTTAAGTTGGTACATTATGCATGTATCATGCTGGACTACGTAGCGCATGACCCTGGTTCATATCTTTAACGTAGAGTTTCTAACTTGAGTTGTTTTGTGGAGTTTTTACTCTTCTGGCATTGTCTGAAGATACACAACATGAAACAGCAGAGTGCAGAACAACAACGACCTGCTTTCTGCGGCCACTGCAACTACTGGCATTTATTTCATTCACACTTGGCCGCATTATTTTGACATTCATCTTCGTTACTGCGCACCAATGTAGTAGATCAATACAGAACAAAACTATTGTATTATTATTATTATTATTATTATTATTATTATTATTATTATTATTACTATTATTATCATCATTATCATCACCATTATAAAATATTTTAGAAAATGTTACAGTTTCAACTTTTTAAAAATTCTCTGCTGTCTACAATGATGATGATAACGAGGATGATGATGATGATGATGATGATGATGATGATGATGATGATGATGATGATGATGATGATGATGATGTTGATGATGCTGAGGATGACCTTCATCATCATCACTACTATCAAACGATACTGTAAAAACATCACATCTATCAACTCAATAATTCAAGAGAAACCACCATGTTGTTTTCCCCAGAGGAGGGTGGCTGTCACCCAGGGAAAGGTCACGGGAACAAGAAAGGTCGCAGGGGGTCAAACGACAGCGGCGGGTCCCATCACAGTAAGGGCTCGCACCACAGCGGGAAGGGGAAGGGGAGGAAAGGAAGCCACTGATGACGTCACGAGAAGGATTATGAACGGGGGATAGAACTCGATTTATTGCTGACATAAAATTCTCGTCGAATTTTTGGCTGTATTATAAACGAGAGATGAAACTGAAATTGTTGACAGTAAATTCTCGTCGTATTTTGGGCTGTGTTATGTCGTGCGAATGTGTGGTTGATGTTTTTCAGTACATATGGACTATCATAGAATTATTTTGACGAGCTATGGCACGACTGCAAAATGTATAATAATGTATAATAATAGTACATGTATTAATCATTACACAGTGTTATGCATTATGTAGAATGTCACAACTTCCAAAAAAATCTGAGCTCATTTTTTGTTTATTTCAACCTCGAGAAGGATTACATGTACAGTGCTGTGAGCACTTAAAATGATCCTGTGATATTAAAGCTTTGCAATCTCACGAAGTTTCCTTATTTTTGTCTGCATGCCAGTTGCTCGAAGAGGGTACCTATTCCGTTCTTGACCTCTCTCAATCTCAGCTTGTCTGTCTGTCTGTCTGTCTGTCTGTTTGTCTGTCTATCTGTCTGTCTGTTTATCTGTCTGTCTGTCTGTCTGTTTATATGTCTGTCTGTCTGTCTGTCTGTCTGTCTGTTGGGATGAGAACATCCGAGTAAATAAATGAATGAACGGAGAACCATGATCGCCGATGTCTGTTGCAGTTCTGGCCCTTGATGATGATAATGCAGGGAAGGAGGGGGAAGGGAGGGAGAAAAAGAGAGAGGGGGAGCATATTGTGTGTGTGTGTGTGTGTG
>NW_004797999.1:211442-213137 GCF_000002075.1 Aplysia californica | reverse complement strand
TGTGTGTGTGTGCGCGCGCGCGCGCGCGTAATGCCACAGTTTGTGAATTAATGTTATGTGAAAAAGTGGGAAATAAATCTAGTATGTGCATTCTTTTAAGCAGCATTACGGCAACATAAGAGAAATTTAGTAGTAAAAGAAAATAAAGTCTACCCATAAAATATCTACAGGTACTGATTGGAACTATGAAGGGTTTTTAAACGTCCGTTCAACTCAATAAAATTTGCCAAGAGGCACAAGTGACTTTGTTTCACATTTGCCAAGACAAGGACGGCACCAAATTATTTGTGTGTTGAAGAGTCTTGAAAACTCCTCAAACAACCAAAATAGAAGGGCGTCTTTTTGATACTTGTATAGACGTGTTCACGATGTAGCCTAAGTCAATATGAACTAAGCTGACCCCCGCCCTTCCCACGCCTACCCTTCCTTTTTTCATGATACTTTCGGTCCATTGTGTAGTGCCTAAAATATACAAGCGAGTTGTCAGAGGGTGCCACTGGTAGGTCCTACACTTTTGTATTCCCTCCAATGTTTCAGTCTGTCTGTCTTACTTTCCCCCCCAGCACTAAATGATCACTACTGTGTCGGTAATCTTTCCTTTACTCAAACGAACGAACGAACAAACAAACAAACAAACAAACAAATAAACAAACAAACAAAAGCAATTACAAATTTTAAACCAAATCCGAAGCGAGTAGGCAAGGGAGGTTATTTCGATCAAACGATGAGCGATACGCTATTAGTGACTATTACGAAATTATCTCGCTTGGTTCAATTTGTGGTATAAAAGAGGCGCGTCGTGTATTACTAATAAAAACTACGTTGTACATTCATCTATTCCTTCCATGTTTTATTGAATACGTGGTCTAAGGGTAAGAGAACAAGCTGGGGCAAGCAGTGTTGCTTAAAAGTTTTAAGAATGGGTAACTTCTCTTTCCCCATGCAAGATAAGTTAACATTGTTTCAAATACAGTGCAACAAGCGTAGAATGTTGTTTTATGTAACTTGCTCTTATAAAAAAAAAAACTCAGACGGTGTATTTGAACCGAATTACGTTGTATTTGATGCTATAAACGTTTACATGCACGTCAAATCAAACTTCTGCATGGGGAAAGTAAAGAGGAGCTTCCTTAATTCTTACCTTTCTCACACCAGGGTAAAAAAGAAAAGACTGTATACCTGAGATCTAGCTGTACCGCTGAGAAAAGAGCCTTTGTCTACTACCTCAATACCTATCGTACAAAGTAAGAGAAGCAAATCAGAACGTATTCTTAAACAAAAAAAGACTGGTATTGCGATCTTGTAGACATACTTATGTCTTCCTGAAAAAAAGTGATGTATACTCTCAACCAAAAAGTGATGGTCCATGCCATATATCAGGTGGGTGTTACTACTTAAATATTGGGGCAAACACTAGGAAATAGAGATAGTCTTGGAGAGTTTATGTTATAATACACACTCACACAAACAAACAAACAAACAAACAAACATACACATACACAACACACACACATATATAATAGGGTGACCTTATTTAGGCCACATATGGCCTAAATAAGCTAAACCCCCCTCCCTTACCTTATTTAGGCCACACCTTTATACAAAGTCACAGAAATATTCCTTTTGTGCTTATTGAGGTACAGTGCAGGGTGATTTTACCTGCAAGGATAATTGGACAAAATGGGCAAAATCTTT
>NW_004797999.1:204994-206313 GCF_000002075.1 Aplysia californica | reverse complement strand
GAATGAAATACAACAACTTTAGAGTAAACATTGATCACGCAATCTTGATTGTAAATAACTGTTCTCTTTTGAGAAATGCGAACTTTTATTAGAAAAATCTCATTTATTTGATAATAGCAAAAGCATACAGTTTCCGGGTATCAAAGTCATTGAGGAGATCACACAAACACACACATACACACACACACACACACACACACACACACACACACACTCACTCACACACACACGCACACACACTTTCTCTCTCTCTTACTCTGTTTTTTTCTCTCTCTAACTGTCACTCTCTTTCTTTTATTCTCCCCCTCCCCCCTTCTCTCTACTTCACACTCTCTCTCGATTTCGCTATCTATCTTAGTGTGTGGTTAGCGGTTGCTCTGGTGTGGTTTGCTCCAGCTTTCCTATAGAAAACTACCGTCCTTACCCCCCTCCTTCTATTTTATGTTTGTTACTCTCTTGTAACACCTTTTATATTCTGGCGCTCATATGACATTATTCAGTTGCGAATGCCGTAAAACACTTACTAAAACTAAAACTATCTCTCTTAAAAAAAACTTTTAAAAAACTAACAAAAACCCCACCAAAATCTCAGTGTACTATGACGAGCTGTACAGCAGCGACTGGGTAAATCCAAAATAAAACATAATTATTATAATTATTATCATATTACACTGCAGTATTGAGTACCGAATTGAGCATTGTGTAGAAAAAAAAGGAAACTAAAACATGTTTCTGGACATTTCAACCCAAAAATGGTATCACACAAACCGTTTCCCATTCTTACAAATATTATATTACTCTGGCTTAATGTTCACGGACAGAATACGACATGCGAGCATTTTCACCACAATAGTACATATTATTATAAATTCAAGATTCATTCCAAGTTCAGTCTTTCCTGTCTCCCAAAAAGAAGAGTGCGCCTCCGCTTGCCAAAAGAATGCCACCAACGACACAAAGAGCAAAGGAGTAGCCAAGATCGACGGATTCTTTAAGCGGGTCATAGTAGTCCGCCGCATAAACGATGATGCCGATTATGATGAAGATGACTAGGATAGAAAAAACAAGAATTCAAAATTAGCAGAGAATATATTACATGTATGTTTAAAATAGATACGCGTATCATTTAAGCTATGCATGCATAATGTGTTGGTTAACGTGTACAGCATTCCCTAATATTGTTAATAACTCGCTTGTTTTCTCTTGATCTACCTGTCTGTCTGTCTGTCTGTCTGTCTGTCTGTCTGTCTGTCTGTCTGTCTGCCTGTCTGCCTGTCTGTCTGTCTGTCTGTCTGTCTGTCTGTCTGTCTGTCTGTCTG
>NW_004797999.1:203476-204684 GCF_000002075.1 Aplysia californica | reverse complement strand
TCTCTCTCTCTCTCTCTCTCTCTCTCTCTCTCTCTCTCTCTCTCTCTCTCTTTCTCTCTGTCTCTCCTTCCCTTTCTTTAGAAGCGATGTCGTCAATAGTCATGTTCGCCGTACTCTGTCTCGACCCTCTCACTTTTGTTTCCATTTATTCCTCCAAATCAGACGCTTCTTTAACACTATAAAAAAAAGACGTGATTATAAAACAGGCTATTTCTTTAAAAAATAAAAAAGTAACCAAATCACATAAGTGACACACTTACAAGCTGCCAAGCAGGTTCCAATGACAACGAGTGGCACCACAGCTTTAGTCTCACGTGACGTGAAGATACAGACTAGATGCATTAGCGCACTGGCACCTCCTACAGCACCCAGGATCAAACCTAGGATCACCATAGCCCGGACTGCCTTGATGTTTGCTGGGGACGAACAATAGGCAATTGTAGATATACATAGCCACACATAAAATCGTTAAATACCCAGTGCAGACATTTACGTCAAATCTCCATGTACTACATTTGAAGACAGCCATGTTTTTCGTCATTTGAGGACAAAAGCCACCATTGTAGCACAATTTGATAAAAATTCTCCAAATTTGAACCAAAAAATCTTTGATTTTCTAGGTCGTGGTTCACGGTCTGATACGTTGGATGCGTTTTATGAAAACAACTAATTAACTTAAGAAGACAAGGCAAACGATGCATTGGGGGCTCATATCTTTTGTTTGCGCGGGGAATGCGACAGGTCCTTGTGGGATTCCGTGAGTTAACTTAAATCTTATGAAGCAAAGCCTAGGTCCGTTTGATACAGTGTGCACTGACCAGCACCATCTGTATGTATGAAACCATAATTATTATCAACCACGGATTTAACGAAACTTTCTGAATTGGGCACTGGGTATAATGGATGGAGAAAACGAGAAGAGTATTGGCTGCCATAGTAAGAAAGTGTAATTCAACATTGCACGGCATGTAGAAACATAAATGAGAAACACAGAAATAAACCTGAAACTAAAGTTAAGGCAAAAGTATTATTTTTAACAAGGAATAATATCATGTAAGCAACATTTATATGGATTCTGGAACAATAAGGCAGTGAATGTTGAACATTAGTTTGAAAACAGGACTATAACAGACAAAACAGGACTATAACAGACAAAACAGGACTATAACAGACAAAACAGGACTATAACAGACAAAACAGGACTATAA
>NW_004797999.1:196277-199409 GCF_000002075.1 Aplysia californica | reverse complement strand
GGTGATTTCACTTTTGATTTTCTACGCAAGAACCGGGCGGAAGCCCAGTTGTTCACAGTAGCAAGTTTAGTCAGTTAGATACTAGTTTATAGTAAAGGAATTGCTAGACTCCAGGGGCTCAATATAGTGAAATCATATATATCTAGGGTTTTATCTTTAATAAGGATTGGTGGACCCCGGGGTCAATGTAGTGAAATCAGTACATGTAGATCTAGGTTTAATTTTAAGGATTGGTGGACCCTGGAGTCAACGTAGTTAAATAGGTAGGTTTAAGGTGGACCCCAGGGTCTACCTAACGAAATGCTAATTGGGTTTTTAGAATAGGTGGAACCTGCGGTCACCGTAGTAAAATAAGTAGGTTTAATCTAGGTGTCCCGGGGGTCCACCAATCCTTAATTAAACCTTCTTATTCCTCTACAGCTATGGTGACTCCGGGGTCCACCAATCCTTTTAAAATTAACCCTATTTATTTCACTACGCTGACCCCGGGGTCCACCAATCTTTAAAGAAACATACTTATTTCACTACGGTGACCCCGGGGTCCACCTGTCCTAAAACCTAGTATTTCGCTAGGTAGACCCTGGGGTCCACCTTAAACCTGCTTATTTATCACTACGTTGACCCCGGGGTCCACCAATCCTTACTTAAACCAAACCTTATTTCACTACGGTGACTCCGGGGTTCACATCCTAAAACCTAATATTTCGCTTTGCAGACCCCAGAGTCCACCTATCCTCTTCAGGACTAAACTATTATCAATTTGCAATTTTCATTGATTTGCATTTTTTTTTTTTATATTGAATCAGAGACTCGCTGTCTAAAAAGTCCACTGCTAATTCTATTCTTTTCAAAGAAAATGGCACAATTTGATTTTATGACATGTTGAAAAAAAGAGTTTTAAAAATATCCCGAAAACAACATAAAATGATTATATAGATCTCTCTCTCTCTCTCTATATATATATATATATATATATATTATATATATAAAAATATATATATATATATGTGTGTGTGTGTGTGTGTATTTTATTATGTATACTAAAAGACTGAGCAGAGGCTTACAATTACAATGTAAATTATGTGCTCTACAAGTAGAGAAAATCTTAAGTTTGCGCAAAACAGATTCTAGAAAAAAAGTTGGATCTAATTATTCTAATAAAAGTAAAAGTGATTGTTATGCTGAGATTTGTTATTATTAATTCTGGAAATACAGTTACTTGCTGAATCTAAAAGTAACTAGAACTGTGCAAAATTCGTTTTATTTCAATTCCAACGCCCAAAGGCATAGCAATCATAAGTTAGATCTAGATCTAGCAATTGTAGGCTCTCTGGCTGCTTCTACTTCTAGCATAGGCCTGCTACTACTGATTCTAGACAGGGAATCTAGATCTAGATCTTGCTGTCGCCTGCACTATTAAAGTCAAATATATGGTAAAATAAAAACAAAACTTAATTTTTTGTCAGTACATCCCAATTGCCATAGCCGCGCGTATTAATAATAGTTGAATAATGCGATACCGAAGCAACACGTTATCACAGTGTGCAGGGGAGAGCGAGGTGCTCGGTCGATTCGGTGGTTCGGCTTTTGTAGATCTATGCATTTATTACCTGGCCTATTACTAGATCTATTAGTGTTGTGAAAACTTCAACCTCTACAGCTCAGGCGTCAAAAGATGCTGGAAAATAATAATACGTCCTGAAGTTTCATAATTTATTTTTATACAGAATAACACAGTACACAGCCAGTAGTTTTTATTTCATCGAGTTATAAAAATGGCCTTCGTATAAAAATTGCCTTGTTTTCAGAAGCAAATTTTAATAGTTCTAGTTCTACCGAATCGATTTTCACGCGAATTCAACCATTTTGATGATCTTTCTTTCCCTTTTAAAAAGATGTAGATCTAGGCCTGTCGGATGTGGCAGTGCGAATAACACTGAGTTGTTTAGATCTAGACCCATCAAAACACGAGGCTTCGTGGCCGATCACAAAAGTCTACAGGGCTTATCGAAGCCGATTCGCCCTGCTGCGAGCACGTTCACTAAACTGCCTACTAGATAGAATATACTACCAAATATTCTCTACACGATCTTTGCTACTACTACAGTAGTCTCCGCCTAAGATCCCAGTGCTCGGGAGCAAGGAAATGCGGGATCTTAGGCGAACCGGGATCTTAACCAATGAACCCGGAGAAGAATCTATGGTGACCCATGTTAAGGCTCACAATCGGTAAAATGGTCTCCCTCCACTCTACAATGAACTGGCGTGCCCCATTGGTGGGTTTATGGCATATGGCGAGCAAAGAGTGGTTAACCTTGATGACCTATCACGGTGCATAGTGGCACGAGGTGTGCCATTTTCACTTATTATCCTATCATGAGTCTCAAGATCTACGCTTATTCAGTTGCCCCTCCTCTTTACCTGTCAAAAATGTATAGCTTTCCATCTCTGACCGAGTCTCCCCCCTCCCCCCCCCCCCCCCCCCTCCAAACCGCCTTTGTCGTTACACACCATTACGTTGTGAACCCACCAATTAAAATTCAGTCCGTCTCGCAAATTCGGGAGTACAGACAACTGCTGCAATGGTCAAGGAAGAGTTCACGGTTCGATGTGATCCTGCCTGGAGCGAACGTGTAGGCCCTACCCACCCAGCGAGTGATGTAAGTTTAGGTGGCGAGCTCAGGTCTGAGTGCGATGCTTGGGGAAAACTAACGCGTCGGTCAGTCCACACCCCGGTGTGATCCCGTCTGGGCAAACATTGTATCGCTTCATCGAGTTTTACAACGTGTATGTGATCACATTCAGGATAGTGGTTGATCTTTGACGCGACGGACAGTCTATTGATCTCAACTTTTCACTCTAGGTTGATCGGCTGTGCCCGCCCGGGTTTTTGTTTAGCAAATTATGATCTGAAATGCGGGATCTTAGCCGAATGTAGACCATCAGAGCGGGATCTTAGGGGTGACTTTTGTATAGTAAATATTCTGTTTTCCTAAAACAACGGGATCTTAAGCGAACCGGGATCGTAAGCGGTGGGATCTTAGGCGGAGACTACTGTACTACTAGGCCTACTAGCCTACATGTACTACTACGAGACAGTACGAGAAAGTGTCACTCAGGCAAAGATAGTGT
>NW_004797999.1:194987-196177 GCF_000002075.1 Aplysia californica | reverse complement strand
GAGAGAGAGAGAGAGAGAGAGAGAGAGAGAGAGAGAGAGAGAGAGAGAGAGTGTGTGTGCGTGACACAATAAAAATAAACAGATTTTCCCATCCATTAGTTATAATAACTTACTTAGCATGAGCAACTAGTCGGAAACGAGTAGACAAGGGAGCTAATATCGATATATAACGATGAGAGAAGCTTTTAAGAAGTTGTCTCGCTTGGTTTTAGATACGACGGATAATTTATTAATAATAATACATGTACATGTACATAATAATTGCATTTTTATAGCCCATTCCAGACTCTACAGCATGCTCTATGCACTTTACGACTATTTTTAGCCCAGCAGACCATAGAACACGGCTCAGAAACATTCTTGGCTCTCAAGGAGGCATACAGTGCAAGCTGCGGATTTCACGCAAATTAACAAGATCTGTCGCTGTCTATAGTCGGGTACCCATTCTCACCAGGGGGAAGTGAGGAAAACTGTACTAGTGTAAAGTGCCTTTCCCAAAGACACAACGTCGGGCCCCTGAAGGGATTCAAACCCACGACCTTACGGTTGAAAGTCTGAGAGTCTAAACCACTTGGCCACCACATGTCTCTGCATGAAGTAGACTACCCTTAACTCGAAATTCATTTACCCACGACTTGCGCTAAGTGTAAGAGAATAAGCTGGATCAAGCGTTGTGTTTTCAATAGCTTTTTAATGGGTAACAGCTGGATGCGTCATCGAGCAAGATACCTCATCATTTTCCAAATACAGTGTAACAATCGTACCGACGATCAGCTGTTCACTTTTGAATTTCAAAAAGACATTGCACTCTCTTGATCTGTTTCATCGGTTGAATGGACTCAAGAAATACTTTGTCCGAATTTGAAATCTAATTGTTAAAAAAACAACAATATAATGTAGGTGCAATTGTTAATAGAATGAAACAAGCTTTTTTCCTCTCTCTCCTAAAATTTGCTTTCAGTAGTTCCAGGGTCTTGTATATTCAACCCTCTTGACGGTGACGGAGGTATGTTCTGCTCTGTAACCAACACTTTTTTTTAACACATGAGTTTGAAAAGATTACAGCAGTATACCTGAAACCTACCAGCACTGTTGATTAAAGAAACTGTTGTCTACTATTTCAGATACCAACAGACAAAGAAGAAGAAAAGTGCCAGGATATTATATGTTAACACCAACCCCCCCCCCCC
>NW_004797999.1:186487-191091 GCF_000002075.1 Aplysia californica | reverse complement strand
CGAGAAAGGTTCTTGTGTGATATCCCCAGGCCATATCTGGTCCCGTTTCACTTTGATTACCTTGTCAAACAAGTCAGCCTTCGCCCCTGATGTACACACAGGCACATGACAACGTTATGTCTCCTGCTTAGGTAGGCTCTTGGTTATTTTATTTTTATAACTGAATTGCTATGCTATCGTTGTTACTCCATTCCTGGTTGACTAATGGTGGTTGGATGAACGTAGTCTCCGCCTATCGCTTACAATCCCGGTTCACTCAAGATCAGAAGGAAACTGGATTTTTACCCCCCATAAAGTCACCTTCAAGATCCCGCTCTGATTCCCTCTGAAGGTCTACATTCGGCTGTGATCCCGCATTTCAGATAATAATTTATGGATTAAAAGCCAGGGCAGGCACAGCCAATCAACAAAGAGTGAAAAGTTGAGATAATTGAACTGCCCATCGCGTCACTGATCAGCCACTCTCGTGAATGTGATCACTCTATGAAACGGTGCAATGTTTGCCCTAGACGGGATCACACCGAGGTGTGAAGGAACTCGGTCATAGATGGAAAGTTATACATTGTTGACAGATAAATGTGAGGGGCAACTGGATATCCGGATAAACAAAGATCTCGAGACTCACGATAAGTGAAAATGGCATTCCTCATGCCACTGTGATTGGTCATCAGGGTTGACCTCCCTTTGCTCGTCATATGTCATAAACCCACCAAGGGGTCACGCCAGTTCATTTTTAGAGCGAAGGGAGATCATTTTACCGGTTGTGGGCCTTAACATGGGTCACCCGTAGATTCTTCCCCTGGTGCGTTGGTTAAGATCCCGTTCACTCAAGATCCCACATTTACCTTGCTTCCGAGCACCGGGATCTTAGGCGGAGACTACTGTACTGACAACAACATTCTGACAAGATTTAGAATTGATTAGATTCTATCTCTTGAAATACATGTATAGGGCCTACGTAAAATAACCATAAACAATAACAACTACGGATACTATAAACAAAATCAGATAACATTTCTTAAAAAGTAATAAGAAGCATGCTGTGAACTTGACAGAGGCCACTTGAAAAAAAAGTAGAAATTATTGCACGGAAATATTGAGCTTAGTGTAAAAGGGTGTGGGGGTGGAGGCATATTCTTGGACACTTCAACTTAAAAATAACATCACACAAACGGTTTCCCATTCTTACAAATATATTGGTATAATGTACAGAGGCAGAATACGACATGCGAGCATTTTCACCATAACAGTATTAGCATTATTTCATATAAATTCAAGATTCATTCCGAGCTGTCTTTCCTTTCTCCCAAAAAGAAGAGTGCACCTCCGCTTGCCAAAAGAATGCCCCCCACGACACAAAGAGCGAAGGAGTAGCCAAGATCGAAGGACTTTCGCAACACGCCATAGTAGTCCGCCGCGTAAACGATGACGCCGATTATGATGAAGCTAACTGTGGTAGAAAAACAAGCATTGAAAATCAGCAAAGAATAATAATAAATACTTGTATTATGAGTAATGTACAGTACAATGATTTATTGTATTGTCCTAATCATTGGTAACTTGCTCGTCTTCTCGTTCTATTTTTTCGCTTATTTTCTAATTGCTCCGAATTTTGTTTCATCCCTCCCTCATCACCATGTTATCTATTTCTCCCCCCTCTCTCTATCTCTATCTTAATCTCTCTCTCCCCCCCCCCCTTTCTCCCCTCCTTCTCTACGGAAGAGGATGACCAGTCTGGTAGATTCTTGGATCAAAGTCCTAATCATTCTTGTTTTTCAAATTGGTCTTGCCTGAACAGCAACATTTCTGCTCTTTGTCTCCAGATCAGAAAATTTTTTGCGCTACACTTGTCACTTGACGGCCAGCTCTTGCATCATATATATATATATATATATATATATATATATATGTGTATATATATTGTTTATGTAGGTCAAATTTCTCACCTTTTGGGTTAAAATTCTGTCCAGATTCTCATCTCAGCATTTCTTTTTATCCAATTGACTACTGTAATTCTTATTTTTTAATTGCCAAATTAAGTTTGGAAATGTTTAACAGAGTGCAGCGGTTTGAAAACAGAGTTGCTTCAGTAAGATACTATGGTCTTGTTGAGTGTCAAACGCCTTCAAAAAAGAAAATAAAGAATCAACCAACAATCAAACAGCACCATCAAAATGGCTTTTCCTGTTTACTATAAGCCTTTCCTCTTAAATATAACCAAAACCACATCACGTGCCACAAGCAACTTACGTGGCGTCGGTAGCCTAGTGGTTAAGCTACCGGACTCGTAATCTTGAGATTGCGGGTTCGGGGGTTCGAGCCTCAGCTCGGTCCGACATTTTGTCCTTGGGAAAAGCACTTAACACGAACTTCCCACTTAGCTCGGTCCTATCGGAGACGGACGTTAAATCAGGAGGTCCCGCCCTTAAATAACCTAATAGTGTTGATAGGGGCGTTAAACCCATACCATTTCACAATTTTTTCACCAGGCAACTTACAAGCTGCCAAGCAGGTTCCCATGACAACGAGTGGCACCACAGCTTTAGTCTCCCGTGACATGAAGCTACAGATGAGATGCATTAGCGCACAGGCACTTCCCACAGCACCCAGGATCAAACCTAGGATCACCATAGCCCGGACTGCCTTGATGTTTGCTGGGGATGAACAATACACGATTGTAGATTTACAAAGAACACAAGATCGGTTAACTCGTACAAGTCGTGTGTCTGTTTCCTGTTTTGCTGCAGCAAGATTAGTTTAAAATGATATTATGTAACTGTTGGCATTTTCACCAGAAGAAAGACACATTTTAAGCTACAAGCATGTCCATTATTTTATACCCACCAAATTCTATAGAAAGGAAGAAAAATTTGGTATATGAAGATACAGTTGTAGTTGTAGTACAGACAAGCATATATTTCTGATGAATGAAGAAACAATAATGCAGCATCCAGCCAGTAGACGCCCCAACTTCTGAGAGTTAATACCCAGTGCACATTGCAGAAAGTTTCGTCAGATCTCCATTTAAATTTCATACATTTGACAGCTGCTACATTCTTTGTTTATGTCAAAAATGTATAGCTCAAATTTATTTAAAAGCCAAACAAAATAAAAAACAAATACTATACTGACGTTGGCTGGAAACAACCAATCAGAAAGCTACAAAACATTATGGGGGCAGATCTTTAGTATGTGGGCGTAGAATGCAACAGGCCCAATAAAGGTTACATTTGGATAAATTGTGCACTGGTCAGCACTATCCATCCTCCAAAGGAGAGACACCAATACGACAACAACTCACATGGTATGTACGTCAACTCCACGCACTCCCCGTTTCCCAAACATCCTTGGAACAATCCTTCCGTCCTGCCGGGCATTATTCTCATGAGAATCCACTCGGGTGTGGCCAGGCCCACGAGATGAAGCAACAGACCCAGGCCCAAGACGATAAATCCAGCTATGCTTAGTGGTTTCAAGGTGCCTTGAGGAAAATAATAATATGCATGACATACCAGCTGACTAGTAAAAAAGTCCGTTCAGAGAAATATTTTTAATTTTCTTATTTATGACTCAATTGACATCAAAACTGACCGAAAGCTGCAACATATATCCGGATTATATTTTCCAAAAACTTCATTGCTGTTGCACAACGGAAAATGATAAAGCAGTTAATCTCTGTACAACGTTCTTCTTAACTTTTGACCACCAAACAAATTTTCCCAAATTGACATATATGGGGATGATTCGCTCAGGAATACGAGATATTTTATATCTGAAACAAACATACTTTTCAAAGCAAAAAGTCCATTTTATAATGGGCTGCACGTTGTAGAAGGTTTTGGTCAATGGAAAATAAGATCTGAATTTCAAGTACTCAGAAATATACGGTAGGCATCGCGAAAAAAACAACACACTCTTGAAAAGGTAACGATGTTCCGTCTTTAGACTGATACATCGTCTTCTTTCCAAAATTGCGGAGAGGCTTTGGACGTTAATTTATAGGTGATGAAGGAATAAAGAACCAGCACTTCCAGCAGCATGGTGTTGCTCTCCTCACGACGCTGTTCTGGGTTGGGTCAACAATCATTTTGATTACAGGACATTCAGTCCGCCTGAGCACAACTGACCCCAAACAATCCGAACCTGTGAGTCCAGTGGACTTTCACCATTGGGAGAGTTTGAAGGACGAGATGTGTGGGAAAACCTTTGAGAGTATCCAAGACTTGAGAGAAACCACTACGAAGGGCTCAAAAGAGATTTCTCTCGAGCAGTGTCAACGGGTGATTGCCGATTTCATTCATCGTGTCAAAGTGTGCTTTTCTCGATATTGGGGATATCTGAAAGATAGCTTGTAACTTTGATTGTGGTAGTCATATTCTATTGATATTAATGCATACTGAATCCAGGTGGATGTTGTTCCACGTTTCTGCAAACTTTGGAGTTTGAACTTTCATTCCTAACAGTTTTGTTGGCGTTCTTTTTTTAAGAACTTTTTCTGATCACCAGGTATATAAGAAAAGAGATCTTCCCCACCACTGTCCACAAAAAGAGCCCTGAATAGATACCCAAAACAACAGCAACAAAGAAAAAGAAAAGACAAGGAA
>NW_004797999.1:185194-186357 GCF_000002075.1 Aplysia californica | reverse complement strand
AAACAAAACTACACAACCAAAAAATAATAAATAATATACCCAAATACTCAAGAACAAGTACAAGAACAATAACCAGAACAATAACAAGAACAAGAACAAGAACTAGTTGTCTTTTGTCTCACCTGCCATGTTATCGTGTGTATCCAGGAAAGAACCACGTACGCTGTAATGCTGCACAACTGCACAAATAGCTTTTTTTGTGAGGCAACTTGTCTGACTTGTGCCTTCAATGAGCCGCCAGTTGTGGAAACCCCTCTTTTTATAGGCGAGCTGACCTTTCCTGTCTGATAGCTCTACCTCCGAAAATAACAATAATTGCACATCCACCTTCACGTAATTGTGTTGGGAAATTTGACAGTCCCAAGAACATGCATACAGTGGCGGGGCATAGTGAAGGGCTGAAGTCATTGAGCCCTACCCACTCCCACCCCCAACTCTTTTCCGACCTAAAGGAATGTTCCTTAATTAATGATATGATCAGGACTTAAGACTGCTTCAGAATCGTCCGCCTCTAGTTTCAGGCAGTGAACACACGCATAATTTGCTCGTTTATCCAATCACCGTTGTCACCGCTTTCAACGTTAGCCACCAAACATCAATCAAATGTCTGTAGGGCTTATCAAGGGATAAACCCGTTATCGCGGTTCATTCTTTATGAAACTCTTCTTGTGAAAAGGTAAAAGAAACTAACGAACGCCCACGAAAACTACTGTCAGAGAGGACTCGTTCTTTGTAAGCCTTGATAATTGGAGGAAAGTTCATGACACACTTTCCTCAGAGAGCCAGTGACAAAACACGCTAATAAGGCTCTCGTTAAGAATGTCTTGTTTTCTGCGACTACACGAACTAATCCAGTTATTCTTGTTGTGTATATATGCACGTGCGTGTGAGTGTGTTTTTGTGAAACATGCACACACACACAAAGACACTCATACTTATCTAAATTTTCTTCCTCTTAACTAAAGAACTCTTACATTTGAACTCAACCTACCCTAATTTCTTAGTTCTACCCACATTATGATTCATCCATCGCCACTGCACGCATACGAATTCCTCTGCTTCTCACCTCCCGTGACCTGTTTTCAAAAAATCCAGAGACGGAAAAACTTCAGGTGAGAGACTGAGAGAGAGAGAGAGAGAGAGAGAGAGAGAGAGAGAGAGAT
>NW_004797999.1:179741-183774 GCF_000002075.1 Aplysia californica | reverse complement strand
CCCACCAACCCTGACTCCTCACGTATTTTTTCGACGAAAGTAATTTATGATGACAAGCATTTTTAATACGTTTTAATAATACTATCACCCCCCCCCTCCCCTCCGTCCTCCCACTCCCTCTCACCATTGTCCTGCTTAAAGATGGAAATCGTATCTAAGAAGAAAGTAGTTACAGATAACAATTAAATCTTACGGCTCAGACACCCTGGCAAATAATAATGATATTGAATCAAAATATTATTAATGTTATAAAATACGTTTGTTCAAGTATCAAAAGGCACTTTTTCCTCACGCAAAAAAGCACGGAACGGCTTAAATATGCACAACCTTCACACAACATTCACACAGGCACACAAAACGTTATGTCTGCTGCTCTTGGTTTTTGTTTCTATATCTGAACTACAATTCCATCATTGTTACTCAATTCCTGTTGGGCTAATGTTGGCTGAATCAATATTTTAAAAAAATCGGAATTTGCTTTAACATTCTAACAAAAATTGGAGTAAATCATCTTGGGAAATATTATGTGGTTTAATATTATGAAAAATAACCAAAAACAATATATTATTAAGAATAACACCCCAAAAAGTAACAATGAAAATAAGATTAGATAGCATGCTGTGGGCTTGACATTGGCGATTGGAATACACAAAAAAGTTACAAATTATTGCTCTGAAGTATTGAGCAGAGTATACAGAAATAAAAGGGATGAGGGAGTGGGGTGGGGGTAGGGGAGGGGTGACATAATTATTCTTGGACATTTTAACTCCTAAATACATTCACACATACCGTTTCTCATTCTTACAAAGACTGACATTATGTACACAGGCAGAATACGACATGTAGACATTTTCACCATTTTGATATTAATATTTAACATTATAAAAATGAATATTAATTCCAAGTTCAGTCTTTCCTGTCTCCCAAAAAGAAGAGACCGCCTCCGCTTGCCAAAAGAATGCCCCCCACGACACACAGAGCGAAGGAGTAGCCAAGATTGAAGGACTTTCGTACCACGTCGTAGTAGTCCGCCGCGTAAACGATGACGCCAATTATGATGAAAATAACTGTGGTAGAAAAACAAGCATTTATAAATTAGCAAAAAAAAACAACCCAAAAAAACAAAACAAATAAAATGTAGTTACATTGTATTGTTATACCCAAAGCTATGGTTTACTGTATTTTCCTAAAATTGATAACTAGCTTGTTTTCTCATTTTCCCATTCTTATCTACTTATTTTCTCATTCATCCCTATTCTGCATCAACCCTCCCCGCTGTTGTCTCTCTCTCTCTCTCTCTCTCTCTCTCTCTCTCTCTCTCTCTCTCTGTCTGTCTGTCTCTGTCTCCTTCTCTACCGAGAGACTAACCATTGATGTGGATTATTGGAGCAAACACCTATTTTAAAAACTTTTGTTTTTGCAAATTGGTCGTTCCGGCACAGTAGCTTATCTCTTTCTTTCTCATGTCTTCAAATCAGGTCACTTCTGCGTTATATTTGTCATTCGACGACCAGCTCTAGCACTATGAAATACATTATACAATTCCTGAAAGCCTACAATGAATGAAAAGCCCGTCTTCCAAAAGACGCGCTTGTCAAGTTGAGTATCAAACTCCTTCAAAAAGACAAATAAACAAATCAACTAACAACTAAACAACGCCATCAAAATAGAGTGTTCTAGATTAGAAGGCTGTCCCTCTTAAACAAAACCAAAATCACAACACGTGACACAGGCAACTTACAAGCTGCCAAGCAGGTTCCCATGACAACGAGTGGCACCACAGCTTTAGTCTCCCGTGACATGAAGCTACAGATGAGATGCAATAGCGCACAGGCACTTCCTACAGCACCCAGGATCAAACCCAGGATCACCATAGCCCGGACTGCCTTGATATTTGCTGGGGACGAACAATAGGCAATTGTAGATTTACAGAGAACACAAGATCGCTTAACTCGTACAAGTCGTGAGCCTGTTTCCTGTTTTGTTGCAGCAAGTTTAGCTTAAAATCTATGTAACTGTTAGCATTTTCAGCATAAGATAGATGCGTTTTAAGCTATAATCATGCAAATGAATGGGCAAGTTCTTGCAAGTGGCCACAAGACTGACGAATTCGACTTTACCAATGGCGCCAAACAAGGCTGTGTCCCGGCACCAGTCCTCTTCAACATCTTCTTCACTGCCATGCTTTTCCACGCCTGCAAGGATCTTGAGAAGAAAAAAATTACCGCCTGGATGGCTCCCTTTTTGATCTACGTCGTCTGCAAGCCAAGACAAAAACCGGCACGAAGCTCCTTCAGGAGGCGCTCTTCGACCATGACTGCTCCCTGAATGCTCACTCTGAATCGGACATGCAAACAATGCTCAATCACTCGCAGAAGCCTCAAAGCTTTTTGGACTAACAATAAGCATCGGGATAACTGAAGTTCTTTACCAGTCCCCCCACAGTCTCCAAACATCACTATCAATGGCAACAGCCGGAAGAAAAACAAGAACTTTAAATACCTTGGAAGCATCATCTCTGCAGACGGCTCCATCGATCATGAAATTGATTCATGAATCAGCAAAGCCAGCCAAGCTCTCGGCAGACTGAAAAAACAAGGTTCTAAAACAGCTCAATGTCCGGCTGTCAACAAAAATCAAAGTGTACAATGTCGTTGTGCTCTCCTTCCTCCTCTGCGGTTCGGAGACCTGGACACTCTACAGGAAGCACATCAACAAATTAGAGCAGTTCCACCAAAGGGCTCTCCGCAGCATACTTGTCGTCCTCTGGCAAGACCGCATCACCAACATTGAGGTCATCAACCGATCAAGCTCACAAAGCATAGATAGCATGCTTGTCAAAGCCCAACTTAGATGGGTCGACCATGTCATCCGCATGGACGACCACCGAATGCCCAAACAACTGCTGTACGGCGAACTCGCAAGTGGCAAAAGAAATCTCTGAAGGCCAAAAAAGCGTTTCAAAGACACGTTAAGGGCAAACCTCCTGCTTGCACAGGTTACCCCCCAAAGAACTCGAAAGAACTGCCACCGAAAGGAACGCCAGGCGCAGAGCCGCTCATCTTGCCAGCAGAAAAAGCGATATCAACTCAACTACATGAAAGCTGACTTTCAGAAGAGAGAGGAGACATAATCCAACAACCCCAGCCACGACATTCCAGTGTCCCCACTGCAACAGACATGGTACAACCAAGATCGGATTGCACAGCCACATGCGCGTCCACAGATGAGCTGCACGATTTCATCGTCGTCTTCGGCAACGATGGACTACCTACCTACATGCAAATTATGCTCACTAAATTTAAAGAAAAAAATACAGATTTTGTAAACCAAGATACAGTTGTAGTACAGACAAGCAGATATTTCTGATAAATGAGGAAAACAATAATGCAGGATCCAGCCAGTAGACGCGCCAGCTAGTGAGAGTTAATTCCCAGTGCACAATACAGAACATTTCATCAAATCTCCAATTAGGTTCTATACATTTGGCGGCTGCCACGTTTTCGTTTTAGGTTAAAAAGCTTTTGTAGCTCAATTTGATTTAAAAGACAAATCAAAACACAATAAAAACTATTCTGAAAACAACAAATCTGAAGGCTACAAAACATTATCGCGGGTCAGATCTTAAGTTTTTGAGCGTAGAATGGATTAAGCCTTGATAAATATCTACGTCAAATTTGATGAAGCATATTAAACTATAATACGACATAGAGTGTACTGGCTGGTGCTGTTCATCTAATGTATCAAACCATATCAAATTAAATAAGGAATTGGTGAGACTTTCTACAGTGTGCACTTGGTGTGTGTGTGTGTGTGTGTGTGTGTGTGTGTGTGTGTGTGTGTGTGTGTGTATGTGTGTGTGTGTGTGTGTGAGAAAGAGAGAGATAGAGAGAGAAAGAGCTAGAGAGAGAGACAGACAGACCGACAGGCACACACACCCACACGCACTCACACACATACACACAGATAGATAGATATATAGATAGATAGATAGATAGATAGATAGATAGATAGATAGATAGATAGATAGATA
>NW_004797999.1:177927-178898 GCF_000002075.1 Aplysia californica | reverse complement strand
CCCCCCAAAAAAAAAAGAAAAAGAAAAGAAAAACAAGAACAAGAAGGAGAACAAGAAAAGAACAAGAATTAAGCTTTGTTGCTCTTTTGTCTCACCTGCCATATTATTATTATTATCGTTTGTATCCAGGAAAGAAAGTAGCATGTACACCGTAATGCTACACAACTTTTGATAGCCTTATTATATTGGGTTTAATGGTCTAACTTGTACCTTCACTGAACCTCCAGTGGGGGGCTCTCGTGGCCAAGAGGTTAAGGTGTTCGCCTCTCACCCAAAAGTCCCGGGCTCTAATCCGGGGAGAGACGGACATTTTTTGTTCTCTGAAATTGCCTCCTTTCACCTACTTTAGCAGTGTTCTATCCCCTGCTTTCGTCTCCACTTTCTACCCCCACCCCCTCATCTCTTTTGCCCCCCTCCTCTGGGCTTCTGATTCTTCCTGCAGCATTTCTACTGCTACACATTGGCTCCTTCTTACTGCTGCCTTTTAGCCATACCCCTGATCTTCTTGTGGGAAAGATCTACACCAGGACTTTTCGGACAAGGGCGAAAAATCTCGGAGGTCCCGTGTACAAGTTACGCACGTTAAAGATCTTTTACTGGTCTAAAACAATAAAAGTAGGCTTCGGCCGCCATCCGGGCAAAATTCAAAATGTTCTACAAACTGAAAATATTTATTTCGTCCCGTGAGCTCACATGACTTTATGCAGTTGTGAACGCCGTAAAACACTTGCCAAAAAATAAATAAATAAAAATAGAATCTCCAGTCGTGTAAACCTTCCCCTCCCCCCTTTATTGTCGAGCTGACCTTTCATGTCTAATAGCCCTACCTCCGAAAATAACAATAATTGCACATCCACCTGCACGTAATTGTGTTGGGAAATTTGACAGTCACAAGTACACGCACACTGATTGCTTTGCTCCTCACATAGTCTCCGGTCTGAAGCTTCAGGTGAAAGAGAGAGAGAGAGAGA
>NW_004797999.1:174481-176086 GCF_000002075.1 Aplysia californica | reverse complement strand
GTGTGAGTGTGTGTGTGTGTGTGTGTGTGTGTGTGTGTGTGTGTGTGTGTGTGTGTGTGTGTTGAGAACAAGCTCATCGACAAAGACGACTAGGTGTGAGGAGCGAAGTGCCTTTACAAAAGACACAAGGTCTGACGAAGCTGAACCTAGGACCCCCATAAACACCAATCTCACGATTACGAGTCTGGCAGCCTATCCACTAGATTAACGACACACCGTTCTCGTACTTAACACCCCCTGCTTCTATGCACGTAACACAAAACAGACCAACGATAATAAGCACCAGGGGGTAGAAGGACATTGACCAACCCCAGAACACATCATCCTTGGAATGCGATGTTAACCCCAAAACACACAGAATACTTGCTGTTAATTCTCATCTTTCTTTAACGTGGCCTTGAAGTTCTAGGAGAGGGTAGCGATGTCTGTAAATGAATCTGTGCTTAGCATCACTTAGGCTAATATTTTGTATTGGGTTACATATAACAAAATCGTTCTTTGTTGACTAAAATACCTCGGTCTGTACGATTCCCTCATTCCTTTCAAATTCGAAAAAGAAACCCAGAGCGACAAAGAACATTTTTAAGCTTCTACTTTTAGGGGAGAGAAAACAAATTAGAGTTTTACGGCACTCCCAACATATGTGGGGCATATAAATACCGAATATTATAGGTGTTACAAGAGAGTAATATACACACACAAAAAGAGAAGATATTGAGGATGAAGATATTTAAATAGGAAAGGAGACGCAAACCGCACTAGGGCACCTGCCAGCCACCTACATAGCTTCTAAAAACAAGTTTCCATTTTGGCGCGCAGGTAAAAAAACCACCATTTAAATTTACTTTACAGGTTTTCCACTAGCCGAATGATGTCGCGATATACCAGAGCCAAGAGCCGTGAGTTGATAAGGCCAGCGCATGGGCGATTAAGCTTTCCACCCGGGTATCCGAGAATGTTTCTGAGTGATGTTATGTCTGCAGGTGTAATAACATAGATTGTAAAGTAAGTGCATAGAGCTTGCAGTTGAGCGTGGATATGCGCAACATAAATGCAATTTATCGCTATGCGAATGCGACTTAATTTTTATTTTAAGTGCAATATCCGACAAATAGGATGCTACGACTTTATTAGACTCCGAGTCAAGAAGTAAACGGAGCTGTACCGAAGGATAGTGGGGTTGTCTCCCCCCTCCTCCGACTCGTCCTACAATTGTTAACTCTTTAGCTACTCAATGAATTCACCACCTGGAAACTAACTTCGCGCTGCAAGTTGGCTCCAGACCCGTTTTCAGAATATTTTTTTCAACATAGCAAGATTACCCTTTCTGAGCACTTTAGGACCTTGAAAACAACCAGTAGATTTTTTGGGGTTTTGATTTTGATTTTGTTTTGTCTTTTATTTTTTTGCATTTCATTTGTTTGCTTGTTTGTGGTAATTTTTTGGTTCTGTAGTTGGTTTTGGTTTTGTTAGGTTTTTGTTGATGTTGTTTCTTGATGATTCGATTTCGTTTGACTTTGCTGTGTGTGTGCGCGGGGGGAAGTGAGTGTGTGTGTGTGTGTGTGTGCGCGCGCGAGGAAGTGTATGTGTGCGTGTATATATATA
>NW_004797999.1:172322-173749 GCF_000002075.1 Aplysia californica | reverse complement strand
TGTGTGTGTGTGTGTGTGTGTGTGTGTGTGTGTGTGTGTGTGTATACGTGCGCGTTTGTGTGTGTGAGTATTAAGTTTTAGAGAGGGGGATATACACAATACTAATTTGCTGAAAACTTGCTTCTATCTAACTGAACCAAGCTATTTCGATCAAAACTAATCAACCGACTTCACAAGTGTGTACAACATAGATTCGGATCTAGGCCTATTTGGTCCACATTTTGAAACTTTTGCAGAAGTTAGATAATTAGAATTTGTTCAAATATTACGAATCTGTTCTTTTCAATTGTTCTTCCATTGGAAGATTTTTCATCATTACTAACTTTGTTCTTTAGTAGTTAACATTATGAAAAGCTGATTGATTTTAATTCTTAGATCATTTTTAAAAAACTTTGACGTGAACTTAATATTCACCCCTCCCACTAAAAAAAAAGAAAACAAATAAATTTCAAAAAATATAATAAATAACATTTAAGGAACGTCGCACTTCTCCCGGCAAACGCTTTTACTGAATACAGCGTAAAATGCATTCATTATCATGTTACACGTTCTTACATCATTTATTTTTCTTATAATAACAGTCACCACTTACTTGGTGGATAAGAAAAGAATACAGGGCAAATGTGTTTTGAAATCCAAAATAACAACAAAGCTAAGATCTACTGCTCCTTTTCCAGGGAATCCACGTTCTGCTAAGACCGAGGCACGCCGACAGGTATGCACATGTGCACCGTGCACGGGAATCCCCTTCCTAGACCTGGAGTGAAATGGGCGGGGTCGACGCAAAAGTATCTGCTTTACTCTTAAGAATGGGTTCAGACTTGATCGATTCTGCAGAACGTATCGAATGGAAATGATCGTTTTGGTCTGTTCTTTAAATCCTTTTTAAAAAATCGATTTATTTTCAAGGTGTCACCACTCTAGTAGTTAAAAAAACCAAAACAACTATATTATCACATTGAGAAGCGTCATGTTTCTTTTCACTAGTGAGAAAGTTTCCAATTTCCAACTGTCTCTGTGTTATAGTCAAGTTTTCGCTATCTGGGAAAACAAATACAAAACAACAGCAACAAACAAAGAACCCAACTTATGGCAACTAAATGTGCAGCAGTCAAAGTCTGTTTCTTTTGGTCTAGATAATAATGATAGACTGGTAGTAGTAGTGGCAGTTTTAGTCTATCTTTATTGTTGAAACCAAAATAAACAGACTACTTCAACTATTACTACTAATATCTTAACAACAACAACAACAACAACAACAACAACAACAACAACAACAACAACAACAACAACAACAACAACAACAGTAATAACAACAACAACAACAACTACTACTTTAACAACAGCAACAGCAGCAACAGCAACAACAACAACAACAACAACTACTACTACTACTACTACTACTACTACTACTACTACTACTACTA
>NW_004797999.1:169857-170875 GCF_000002075.1 Aplysia californica | reverse complement strand
TATATATATAACCTGTGTAAGACGGAATCGCAAGGGAGCGGGAAAAAAATTCCGTCTTAGACATTTTCCGTTTTAGACAGGGGAATTTAGGGAGGAGGTGGAGGTTGGGGGGAGGGGGGGGGAAGATTCAAGGGCCCAGCCGGTGGGATCAAGGATCGCTTGTCCATTCGGCAAGCAGTGGTCAAAACTTCACACCTCTCCTGTCTGATTATGACCTGCGTCAGTTTTACTTATCCAATTACCACCAGTGCTTGCCTTTCATAGGACCAATAAAAAACAGAAACTTTTGAACATCTCCTTTGCTTCCACCCTTAGCCCCACCCATCAATGCCACCCCCACAGAATTCTACAAGTCGTGTAGAATTCTGTGGCCACCCCTCACTGCCATCATTGTAACAACGATTCGAGGAACTCTTTTGTCGGCTGGCCGTACAATCAGGGCGGCAGGCATTGGTCAATCTAATTTAACACCTCTGGGTTCTGGCTACCCAGGAAAATTTCTGTAGTGGCTCGCTACTCCAGCACTCTCACGGGCAGTTGTGACTTTTCACACCCACACTACACTGACCATCTGCATCGCTCAGGGCTCACATGATGGGGTATCTGGGGGCCTAGGGTCACATCTACCCCCAAATTGCACCCCATACTCCCCTTCCTCGCCCAGCTGAAGACGATAGCGATAAATTTAGAGCTGACGGAACCAAACTTGCGAGTTTTGTTTCAACTCAGGGCTGAACGGGCAAAGCATTTTCCGTCTTAGACAGGTGAAACCCTCGATAGGGAGCGGAATTTCCTTTCCGTTTCCGCGTTGGACAGGTTTCCGTTTTATACAGGTAGTTAGAGGAATATAAATATTATATATGAAGGGGGGAGCGGGGAGAGTCCGTTAAGACAGGTTTCCTTTTTATACAGGTAGTTAGAGGAATATACATATTATATATGAAGGGAGGAGCGGGGAGAGTCCGTTAAGACAGGTTTCCGTTTTATACAAGTTTCCGTTAAGGCAGGTTCGACTGAT
>NW_004797999.1:163240-168496 GCF_000002075.1 Aplysia californica | reverse complement strand
CCGAGCAGTGCCACTGACTGTAGGGTCTTTAGGCTATTCCCAAAAGGGGGATATATCTCGTTCAAGCACAGTAGAATTGTAAATGAGCTGATTCATCATGTCACGCTCATAACTGTGCATGATCTGCAACAGGGAACTGTTGCTTTTTCTTTCCAAATCCTTACTATTGTCATTTTCCTCTACTTCTTTTGTATGTTTGTCACACTCTTGAGACCCGCTATTTCGGGGTGCCTTGATAATCGAAGCAGACTTTGTGCTGTTGAAGCTAGAGAGGTGAGCAGAGTAAGTCTGATTCCCTGTAAAGACTTCTCTGTTGACACCCACCCCTTGGCGCTCATATGACCTTATGCAGTTGCGAGCGCCGTAAAACCCTTTACTAAAATCAAAGAACTAAAAGATTTAATGACACCTTTTTAAAGAACATTAATACAACAGCACCACAGCAAACCAAAGCTCAGCTGACAACAGCAGCAGCATTAGTACTGACAACAACCGCTCACAACAACCACAACACCAAAAACTGTACTCTTTTTAAATGCAGTCATTTTTACCCCCATCGACGTATATTGGATTATTTAAGAGGAAGACTTCGATCCTGCCTGTTATGGCCAGCTGGGGCTCAGAGGGATACAACTTCCCCGTAAAAAATGGTGAAATGGTAAGGGTTTAACGCCCATTTCAACCCTGTTAGGTTAATTTAGAGGCGGGACCTTCGAGTGCGGGACCACCGAGATTAACGTCCATCTCCGAAAGGACCGGGCCAAGTGGTAAGCTCGTGTAGAGTGCCTTACCCGATGGCACAACGCCGGACCGAGTTGAAACTTCCCAGTAGAAGACCGAGATACACGATAAAAAGTCCCTCCACACAGGGATTGGACTCAAGTCCTCTGCGCGTGACGGCGAAGCACCTAACCGCTACACCACGTACGTCGGTCAACTGTCAACAGTACTCGAGGCCGCCCAAAAATCAACAACGATGTTATATGGGGTGCCGACTACGGCTGTATCGGGCCGATCGCCCGACTCAGTCGACTGCAACTGAAAACAAACATGTTATTCCATTCGTAGTGGGCACACCGTAAAAACAGCAATAATCTGCGTTCATTGACTTTTAAGTACACGTACTTTCACTTTCACACATGTTTGAGGAAAGAGTAACAAGAAACACATCCACACAATAACGGCCATATAGTGCAGAGTAGATGTAAGGTAGATAGACAGAATCAACAGAGGGAGAGAAAAGAGGTATGGTCTAACAAACGGCTCCCTCCAACCACTCACACTGTCACACTAGATGTATACCTTTTTTCAACATTCAAAATATAGATGTGGGACTAACTTAAACGAATATATAATAATAATGATATCCACATTACGTTTATTTTACCACACGCACACGCATACACGAACGCCTTCCCTCATAAAATACACGTTAATCTATATTTTATCTTTTAAAGTACAGCAATCCTCTTTCAAAGACCTCGGAGGTAAAGCAGAATCTACATACTGGGTGGGCTAAATTTGTATAGCTTCGCTGTTAACAGTGCGCGCAGAAAGATCAACCCCCCCCCCATACACACACGCAAAAACGACTGTAATGTGCTGAGTGCAAAAGCGTGTGAGATCAAGAAAAAGGAAGATTGTAACCCATTTACAACAAGAAGTTTTTACTTTCCCTTCCCTCTTTCCATTTCTGTCGCTGTATCATTTTTAAGGGGGTGGGGTTGCGGTCCAAATTTCAAGACATGTTATTTTGGGACGTGCAAAATGGGAAATCCGTTATGATATGACTTGGCGTTATTCCAAAACCTGCGGAGAGAGAGAGAGAGAGAGAGAGAGAGAGAGAGAGAGAGAGAGAGAGAGAGAGAGAGAGAGAGAGAGAGAGAGAGAGAGATTATATATATGAGATTCAGCAAAAAAGAAACAAAATAAACAGGAGTCTGCATATAACCCACTTCATGATTTTTTGAAAATAATAGTACTATTTCTCTCAGGTGAATGCTGGTTCTTTCTTCTTCTACCCACTCCTCATGGCCCCATTCTCTTGACATCGTCACCGTCGACGTTTTTCTCCCCATCTTTCTTATTGTTGTTATTGTCTAGTCTTTGTTGCTATTTATTCTATACTCTTTTTACTTTTTCTTCCTTTTCTGTTTTATAATCTTTCTCTTTGATTTTTCAGCCGCTCTTCTTCTCCTTCTTCTTTTTCTTCTTCTTCTTCTTCTTCTTCTTCTTCTTCTTCTTCTTCTTCTTCTTCTTCTCCTTTTCTTTTTAACACTCTAGCTATAAGGAATTCACTTTAGCCAAAGTCGTTAATCTTATCTAAATCCACATTCTCCTCTGAAATTCGGGAATAGCTGTGAACAAAACAAAGGCAATCCTTCAAAACAACTTAAGAACATATTATTATCTGTTGTATGAACGAGATAGTAGACAACTCTATGTAGAATGCTAGAGGAATCATAGCGTGATGAGTGCAGCGTATATCCTAATGACAAGCGTTAATTTCAGGATATCTATGTTATTTTGTCTGTTAAAATAGTTTTCTTGCAGAAAGTGATAACAAAGGGAGCCTAAACAGGTAAAAATTTCGAAGAAGTGTGTATTTATGGATCGTATTACCCAGAAATAAAACGCATGCTTATACTTCCTTTCTGTAACGGTGGAGAGATCTACTCTTCTCTTATACCTGAAGAGCCAGTGAAACCGTGAAGAGTAATTTTATGCATGTTATCTGTCTTTGATCCTCGGTTATCCTGACACTGTAGAAGCTCCAGATTCGTGGATAATTGTTTTGCTTTTTTTTTTAGAGCACACAACAGGCTCATGTACTATAATCATCAAAGAGAATTTCGCTTTAACGAAAGGGAGAAAAATCAACAACAGAAAGGATTCGTCAATCTTTTATAGCTTGTCGCTTTTCCACTGCGGTATGGTATTCAAAGAATGTGACAAACTGGTGCTTTTTGCTTGGTGTTATGTCAGGAATTTAGGCGGCTAAAACATACGAACATTGAACAGTTCAGAGCATCAGTGTCTGCCCAATTGGAGAATCTTTCAAAACGCATTACAAGTAGTGTCTTGATTTCGTCACTTAGAAGAAGATAGATGAAGATTAGATTAATGTTTGTAAGATGGATTAAGTGTAATACTTACAGTTATATAAACAGACAAGACGGAAATGATTATCATAGATAGATAGATAGATAGATAGATAGATACATACATAGATAAATATATAAATAGATAGATAGATAGATATTATTTATATTGATCGAACGACAGATCGATAGAGAGAAGGAGGAAGGAGTGGGAGAGAAGGAGGAGCATAATCAGCTGGCGGTAGGAGGGGACGGAGAAGAAATAGAGAGAGAAAGAAAGAGAAAGAGGGAGAGAGAGAGAAAGAAAGAGAGAGAGAGAGAGAGAGAGAGAGAGAGAGAGAGAGAAAGAGAAAGTGGCGCAGTTCGTGAAAGCCTCAGTTTTCTGACTGATCGCTATTTCTATATTATAGTTACACTTTTTATTGCTTTCGTTTTGTTCTCATTGTTACAAAATTACTGTTTCTCCGAAACTTCATGGTTTATAGTTTGTAGCTATCTCAGCTTTCTTTTCCACGCGGATAAAAGAACAGTAAAATTATAGAGCTCACAGCGGGGCATCACAATGTAGAATAAATAGCCCCCAATAGACCCTTCAATACGTGGTGCCTAGGGACATCTGCATTCGTCTTTCTAAATTACTTTATCGATTCTACATACAGAATCCTAACATAACATTGATTTTACAAACGAAACCGATCACAATTATAGTATGAGAAGGATTAATCCTCCTTCCTGTAGCGTTGATTCCACTATGAAAACAGCTCAATTACTGCGACCGGCCTACTATGTCGTGTTACAGTGTTAAGCGTTTAGGCGCTTTGCTGTCGCCCGAAGGAGACACGAGTTCGATTCTCGAGTGGGGACACATTTTTATCGAGTAACTCGGTCTTTCTGCTGGGATATTATATCCCTTTCAGCTTCTGTTAGCCCTGATAGGCAGGGTCGGACGCATGCATCTTAAATGATGATGTACTTTGCGTCGATGGGGGGCGTAAGAACACTTACTACACCTATTCTACTTTCGTCTGTTCGTGTACAGAATAAAAATGCACATAAACACAAGCAAACGAATTCTAGCTCATTTGTTTATTTCTCAGTGCACACGTAACTTTGCATTGCATCCATGTAGGCCAGCGACCAAACACAAATTAGATCATTGTTAAATATTTGTAATCCAGTAGATCTACTGGATTAAAAAAAAGAGAAGTTTCTTTCTCGAGCAATATCTTATGCTCTTTAGTTGCCTACACTGCAATAACCGATTTGCCGTAATCTAACCTTAAAAAGAATGCTCATTTTGATGTTATTCTGAAACGCTTAGAACTGTGTGCGTGATTGATATGCATTATTAGCATTATTAATTACTACCATATCCTTCTTTTTCCTCCTTTTTTGCTCGTTCTCACACAGCGACACCCCCCACACAAACAATTCAGTGAAAGATTGCAGTTGTTCTCTCCGAGCCAAGCTGTCTAAATGTCTCCACATGAGTCGCAGAAAGTAATAATAATGCATTGCATTTGTTTAGCACATATTCCCGCTCGTCAGCAAGCTATATAAATTATGCATTTTACACAATAATTATTATTACCCCAGTAGATCTCAGACTCTCGGACACAAACTCAGCTTTTCGGGAAGCAACAGCACAAGCAGCTGATCAAACGCTCAAACACTGACAAATTGAACAGATCTTTCATTGTTTGTTGGGTCTTGTTTCATAGGGATGCGGTTAAGTGTACTATTGATGTAAATTGGTTAACTTATTATAATGATATAGGTGTATGCTGTCAATCCACTATGACTTTTTTTTTACCTGCTTTAGGCTAACAACAAAGAAAACGTTTCAGAACCTTAGTTAAGAGTGGCCTTTATTATGGAGCTAATAGAATCTGAAGGTCAATAAAATTTTAGACCCCCTTGTAAAGACCCGTGAAGCTTAAACAGAGCGAATCAATTGTTTTTATCCCCATTGTAACCTCGGGCAGACGATACTGAACAAGCTACAATTGTTTTTATTTTCCGTTATAACTTTGAATTTCATTAACGTGTTTGCAGTTTGAGTAATGTCTCACCTACTCTTGTAATATTAATGATCTTCTTATCTTTCTCTTCACATTCGATGTGTCTGAAGATTTCTTTAATGCACCCCCCCCCC
>NW_004797999.1:161712-162975 GCF_000002075.1 Aplysia californica | reverse complement strand
ACACACTCTCTCTCTCTCTCTCTCTCTCTCTCTTTCTCACACACACGCACTCACAAACACACACACATACACAAACACACACACACACACACACACACACACACACACACAGAAACACACACTTACACATATACTGGCGAGCAAAAGAAAGTGGGCAGTTTTCAAATCGGTGCTGTACTATATGGGTAGTCTCTCGAATGTTGACTTGGCGATTGACATGCTGAGCTTGAGTCACTTTAGAAAGTGGGTCAGAACAACATTTGTTTATTTTTGTTCTTGTAAAAAGTGTTTACAACATGTTTGACCCAAAACATGTTTTCTCGTTTTTTCTTGAAAGTTAACAATGCCTTTCCTTTCATTCTTTATTCGTTACACACTTCAACATGTGTCAGAGAAAAGACCGTCAAAATTTTTGGGTTTGTTCTTTAACATTTTGTTTTATGCGATGCCTCGTCTCAGTGATGCGCAACGTCTTGACGCTCTTGGCATGCTGAGAGCTAATGCGACGGTTTCTGCTGTCGCCAGAGCTTTCAATTGGATGAGAGATACGATCCAAAAGCTAAGGATACGCTTCCAAGCAAGTGGTTCGGTTAGTGACACTCCAAAGTATGGTCGTCCTAAAAAATGACGTACGTGTTATTACACCGTTGCCAGTATTATCCGCTGCTTTAAACGCGATTGAGCACCTCTGGGACAAGATTGACAAAGAAATTCGCAGCCTTCGGCCACCCCCAACGACAATCCCACAACTGCAGCAATCATTTACGGATGCTAGGAAATATATTCTCCAGCAATTTATCTAACGACTTGTGCAATAAATGAGGCAGATGTACTGTTGTTATCAATGTTGGTGGGAGTTGCACACGTTACAAATTCTGGGATTTTGAACATTCGAATCGGTGTTACGAATTTCTGGAAAAGGTGTGCTTTTGATCGTTTTTCTTAGTTTTTTTGTCTGCCCTTAATGAAAAAATGGCAAGCCTTTCAAAATCCATTGGCAATACGTCATTACTACGGTAAAGAACGGAAATAATGCACAGACCATAAGGTGCCCACTTTCTTTTGCTCGTCAGTATACAATCACACACACGCAGTGTGGCAAGGAGGTACGCACAAATATACCGAAAATTGTGTATGCAAAATATAGGCCTACAAGTAGAATATATCATTATTATGTATTAATATGTGTGCGTGTGTGTATATATGTGTGTATTTGTGTTTGTGATATGTGTGTGTGTGTGTGTGTGTGTGTGTGTGTGTGTG
>NW_004797999.1:151629-159562 GCF_000002075.1 Aplysia californica | reverse complement strand
CCGTCCATGAGATTCCCTTTAGCACAATAATTGCACTTGACTCACTGAGGACTCCTATTCTGACCATGGGGAAGCGCGTATAGGGCTCTTAAAAACAGCAAAACTTCGTTATAAATTCATCTGGATCTTAGAAAGGCTGTCAGCAATATGCACACAATGACATATACAAGTTCGTGTTTCTGACTTGTGTATGATTGTTCAAAATGTGCAGCAAAACATTGCCTTTTTGACTGTCCCTGATCAGACATGAGTAAGCTACGTCTTTAAATAATGAAACAAAATCGTCTAAAGAAATAGTCCAGTGTGTCTAAAGCAGACAAAGCTACTTTTGCTCATTAAATATCTTTTTAAAAAACCATGTCCATCTCTCAGTTTAAATGTTTTCGTCTACTGTTTAGTTGCATATTAAAGGTTTACCAGCAAGTTCTAGGACTCTAATCCGTGTTCCTGCCTTTGTTTTAATTATGGTATTTTTACAGCGTCATCAATACAATTTAGATCGTTAAGAAGGTGGGCTTCCTACCCTGCCTGTCGGGGCCAACCTGGGCTGAGAGGTAAACAACATCCCAAGACAAAGAACAAGATACTACATATATGTGCAGCCTGGGCACACTAATACAGAGTGCCCATTGGAGATGAGATCGGGTCAGGTCGCCTCACTCGTAGCCTGAAAGCCAATACGGGTACCCACTACAGCTGGATCGGGCCGATCGCCCGACTCGATCGCCTGCAACTGAAAACAAACACGTTTGTTTTTGAGTCGACTAGTCGGGCGCGATCAGCTTATGCCACGATAGCCGCTTTGCGCCCTCAATCTGGCTAGCAAACCGCCCCGACCAGACCCTATCCCCGAATGGGCACCCCGTTTAAGGTACAACATCTTGACAATTAGGCGGAGACAGAGTGGATAAAAATACTTCCCCACTCGGGAATCGAACTGACGTTCTCTGCTAGTGACGGCAAAAAAGTTGCCCACTGCATCACATTCAGCAGCTTTATCAATGATTGAGAGTTGACTAAACGAACTCGGGACTGTAAGAACATAATTTTTAGTACTAATAAATGGAAAAAAAGGGAAGATAGGAGGGCAATGAGCTACGTTGAATGTCTTGAAAGGTAATAGTAAGACTGGTGTTAAAATGAGAAAAAAAGGGAAGATAGGAGGGCAATGAGCTACGTTGAATGTCTTGAAAGGTAATTGTAAGACTGGTGTTAAAATGAGAAAAAAAGGCCAACATATTTGATAACTTTTCTGTTTTAGCAACTGTACAAAATCCAGAGGCATGACAATCCACTAAGTCAGCAGGACATGAGAAAACTGGGATGATTAGGGGTGAATAACTCTGACAATGCTATTGAGTGCAGGAGGCAAATGGCAATGGGTGAACAAGCGAACGCATTGAATTTGGTGTGGCGTCGTGGTGAACTCAAGCGCTCGTCAACATAATGAAATCGAAGACATCGACATTATTTTTATTATTTTCGCCTGTTGGGTGGTGGGGCAATTTTCAACGATGTTTACACTTTTCTGTGTGGATTTTTCTAAAATAAACTTGATCAAGGGCACAACAAATACACATTTGTAGTTTTTAAAGAGGCTCAAGCTTTGGTAATCACCAAAGTCTGGCGGCCATTTTCTCGCTTAGTGTGTAACCTCAGGCACCTGGCGATCCCCATCTCCTTACACAACTCAGATGTCATGACTTCTGTTCAAGACAGGTGGGTACTATTACGTCAAAAGAGAGGCAAAATAATACAAGTGACCCGCACATGCTCAAAAATTGATGAGCGCCTGATTCTACCGTGCCGTGATACAATAGTGTTCCTTTGCCAGGTTGATGCTGCTAGAATTGTTTTGTTTTGGGATAACGTATCATTACTGATGATGCTATTGCTGCTGTTTGCAAATGCTGTTGCTATCTTTGTCACAGTTTTTTTCTTTTTGTGTTTGTTCATGCTGTTGTTATTGCTCTGTTCTCGTCTCTGCTTCAATTGAAATGAATACATACTATTTATGCCAGCTATAAAGCTCGCATTTCCCCCCTCTCATTACCAACCCCATCTCTCTCTCTCTCTCTCTCTCTCTCTCTCTCTCTCTCTCTCTCTCTCTCTCTCTCTCTCTCTCTTTCTCTGTCATTGTCTGTATGTGTGTATGTGTGTCAGTCTGTCTGTCTGTCTGTCCGTCTGTCTGTTTGTCTGTCTGTCTGTCTGTCTGTCTGTCTGTCTGTCTGTCTGTCTGTCTGTCTGTCTTTTACTCCCACTCTCTTTAACTCTCTCTCTTTTTCTCTCTCTCATCCCCTCCCCGCTCACAAACGCATGCACAAAGACACACACACACACACACACACACACACACACACACACACAAACACACACACACACACACAAACACACACACACACACACACACACAAACAAACACACACACACACACACACGCACACACACAAACACACACACAAAACGCACACACAAATGTGCACAAATAAAAAAGCGTCTTTGAAAGGTTATGGTGTTGTTTCTTTAAAGCACACACGCCTAATCGCTTGATAGGAGTCTTGACCTGTCCTTTTTATGCTTGTACGGTGCAAAATTGGCACGTTGGCATTTGGTCATAATCTAGTCTAAATCAAAAAGAAAAAAATGTACGCCCGAGTTTCATTGTGAAAACGACCCAATTGTCACCACAGACGAGAATTGGGATTGTTGAGGTTTCTGATAAAGCAAAGAAAACAATAAATGATGATGAAAAAATACTAATATTTATAAAGTTTTTAATTGTCTCGAGTATTTTTGAGGAATGTGTGGTTGACGGGTGATTTGGTGATCCTATCAACCTACGTATCTGTCTTATCTCAACTTCTTTTCTTAATATTTTACTCTCTATTAACAAGTTTTATCTACGGCTCATGTTTGGCCTTAATTTTGTTTCCCCTTATAACTCTTGATTACGTTGTCTTGTTTGTTTGTTTTTTTAATTGAGGAAAGATCAATTTTGTGTTACAAAACATTAAGATACGGAAGGAGAAAGATAATTAAGTAAGAGTTGTTTTTTAAAATAGATTTCTTGGCGTCACATTTTCATGTCTATTAATTTCTTTTTAAAACACTTGTCTGTCAAATCCTGTTGCATCTTTCCCGTGCAACATCATATAACAATATAAAAACGGATATTCGCATTCAACATTTGCAAGGACTACATTATGTCCTAGGATTGTCTTTTCAATTTATTTGTTTCGTTTGTTTTGTTTCGTTTGTGTGTTTGTTTGCTTGTTCGTTTGTTTGCGGGGTGTTTATTTTACACATGTTGAGCTCTACAGCGAAACGTACTATGCCGACATTTGGGTCGTTTTTACAGACACATAGTGATAAGTTACGGGTTATAACCTTCAAAATATCCCCATTTAACGGGTCTGAGGTAATAATGTTGAATACAATGACATGATGCTAGGAAAAGGGCACGGTGCGTGAGCGGTAGGGGTCAACAAATTATTATGATACGTGGAGTAAATTGTTCCGTATAATTTAAAAATGACAGAAGTCATTTTTTGACATTTCAGGAGGGCACTCGGCACATCAGATCTAATGAGGGAGTATGTACAGAGGTTTCAGCATAATTTGAAAAAAGACAGGCACATCAACGCGACAAGGCCCCTTGAGTGCAAGGACGAAGCAAAATGGACAGACAAAAATAACAGAATGACAGAAGGGCAGAAAAGAAATTATAATATGCCCTGCTACCCAACTGCACGTCAAATATAAAGGTTGAAGTGCAACTTTTAGTTAACATTGTGTGCAGGTATGTCACTTGTATGCTACATAATCCATGTAAAAGTGAAAAAAAGCATAAAAGCTAACATAAAATAGCACCCTCAAACTGCACTTCATATTTTTTTAGCATTGCTATAATATATCTATTCAATTGTCTAAACCGTCTGACATCTTGTCTGTCTTCTATTATTTCTTTATCTCGAGCCAGACTCTTTGAAAAAAATACAGACATCTTTGGGTAGAGAATTTATCTTTCCTTCGATCTTGTCTTCTCATAATGTTTACGACAGCACCCCCACCCCATTTCCACACTTTTTGTACCATCGTTGCCTTATCAATAGACGCTGATAAAAATTAAATTTTTTTTGGGGCAATCCCCCACCCCAACCTCCCTCCCCTGTCCCTCTCCTCTCCTCTCTTACTCATACCTTGTCCTCGCCCCCCCCCTCTTCCTTTCCTCCTGCCTCTTTATGTCACCCCTCCTCCTTCCCCTGCTCTCTTTTTTTTCTTCTCGTTTTGCCTATTTGTCTGTCAGATACATCAACGTAAAATAGCACTCTCAAACAGCAGTTCATACTCTTATGTCCATCTGTCTGCCACTGTCTGTCTGCCTGTCTGTCTGTCTGTCTGTCTGTCTGTCTGTCTGACTGTTATTTTCTTACTCGTTTTATTTTTTTATCTGATGTGCTGCGCCGTTCAGCGTATTGTCCGAGTCATTATATACATGTACTATAGGGTACCGATCCATGGTTCAGAATCAATAAAACCTCCGTTGAATCTCTGAATCTCTATCTCTTTCTCTGTCTCGCTCTGCTTATTAATTTGTTCTCCACTTGCACCATTCGACCGTTCCACTCGGTCACCGCTGCCAGATTAAGCTTAATCACCCAGAGACCAACATAATCCTTTTCTTACCGAGCGCTACTCCTTTCACTTAGCCAATCAATAGTCAGTCAACTTATGTCTGTCAGTTACGTAAAGATTATAGATCCTTATCGTTCTGCAATCGCTAAGCACAATAAGATTAGCGAACGTGTGCTTTTTGTCAATTTGAATAGCACAACACCTGACGCGTGTGTTGTTGACGAGGGATTTAATGACACGGAGACGTTTATCTTTCTCAAGTATGTTTTGAGTTGTAGAGACGTCGTTCGCGATATTTAGAGGCGATGTGGTAGTTTGGAGTGTCTCTTTTTGTTACGGGTTTCTTTTCTCTTTCTTCCCCCTGTCTCAAAGTTCCGCAAGGTGAGTATTGGTTTAATTCTGAGTCAATTAAATGAATTTTGCATTGTGTCTTCGAGCAGTATTTATCAGCGATTGGGAGACATTAATTGTTGCTCCAATTGCTATCTGTCGATGAAATTAAAGCATTGGCAACGTATGTATGCGGAAAGAAAAATAACATTGTCTACTTTCTATTTTTTCATCCTTTTTTTTTCGTTTGTTCTTTCTCTTTTGGTCAACATCTACGTAAAATCAAAGTTCATTTGGTCTCCGCATCTTTCTCGGTAACACTGCGATTGTTTGTCGGTCTGTCTATCCCGTTCAGAATCTGCCTTAAGGATGTTAACCTGCTTGCAAGTTCACATTTAGACAACACCACAGTTTGTGAAAGGTAAGAAAACAAAGTAAAACTTTTACCCCTTTAAACTTTAAAGTAGCTTTCAAGTTTGATTTGATGGTGAATGCATTCATATTGTCTTTGAAGGTATACTTTAGTTTACAGGAATTCAATGTCATAAAAAAATCAAATAACAGGTGTTGACTACATGTCCGTTTTTTTAGCACCTCTGACTATATAGACCCTTTGTAGAACTTTCATGTCTCCAAATAAGGAGGATATTTTGCAGACTTCACTTTCAAGGCTTGTTTCAGAGAAAAGGAAAAATAGATAGATGGAGAGAGACAGAAAGAAAGAGAGAAATGGAAAGCGCGTGAGAATGAGAGACATGGAAAGAGAGGGAGAGAGATAGGGAGAGAAAGAGAAAGAGAGAGAGAGAGAGTGAGAGAGAGAGAGAGAGAGAGAGAGAGAGAGAGAGAGAGAGAGAGAGAGAGAGAGAGAGAGAGAAAGAGAGGGCGGGGCCGGGGAGAGATAAAACGATTGAGAGAGAGAGAAGAGAAAAGACAGGAGGAGGGGGGTGATAAACAGAGTAACAAAAGAGGTACAGAAAAATAATTAAAAGTAGGACCCCTCCCCCCTCCCAGTAAATAATAGCAATATAGATGACAACAAGCATGAAGCAGGATTGACTATAGGCTGCCAAAAACTGCGATTGAGGTCTTACTTTTAACTTTTGTCATTTATCCTGGCTGAAGTGTGGAACAAAGAGATGATGAATTCTCATCATACCAGTGCACACGGTTCGGTTTGGAAACATACTTAGTCTGAATTAAAGGGATAACAAGTTGTGTGCAGGAAGGGGGATATAAAAAGAAAGTAAGCGGGCTGAAAACGTATAAAACACAGATACTTAGACAAGCTATAACATCAAGAAATAACTTCTGGAGAAGACATAGCTTATTTCAAACACCAAATTTGAAGAAGGAAACGCATCATTAATTAAATTATAATGACGGAATAAAAACATAATATTATACGTGTACACGCCTCTACTACCCTCCTCCCCCCAACCTCCACTTAAAAACAAGCCATTTCGAAGATAAAACAAAACCCCATCAAACACAGAAACAAGCACAAAAATTACAAAAAGGAGAAAAAAACTTCATGAAAAACCTGGCTAAATAAATGAAACGACCAAAGCTCAACCCCACAGCTTAATTGTACCCTCAACATTCAAGAGCGAATAAGAAATGATTATTCATCTATTAGGCTGCCTTTCAGAAAAAAGCACACACAAAAAACAAACAAACCAACAACACATACACACACAAGCCCATTTTGAGGATGTAGCATACAGAAATGGAAGTTGCCATCTAACGGGATAAGATATTAACTTTATTCATTAAAAGCAATACACATAATTACACAATAGCATGTCTGCTCTCGAACCAACTAATCTACAGTATTTTCATATGGCTTCACTCTCCTTTATTTTAGGTCGTCACAAACAAAAGATGGTTTCCGTTCTGGAACAAAAAAGACGAAGTTCACGGAAAAAAAGCCTCCATTTAACATATTTATGAACTGTTAACTTGGCGAATCACCAAAAGTGATCCGTGTAAATTTTGGGGAGCAATTTGGGAGAATCCGACTCTTCATTTAATATAGTTAATCGATTGATATGAGAATAAAGTGAAGGGAGAGACAATGGTTTTGATCTGGTCACCCACATTTTACCGTGAACATGAATACCATTGTTGTTATATTGTATCATCACATTGCGAAAGTTCCGCTTACCTCTGTACGAGAACTTAGTGACATGTCAGGACTTTCGTTTGAGTCCGAGCAAAATTATTCGCCGGGAACTCCTTAGGAAAAAAACAACTGTGTGCCCGCTTGATACCCAATTTAGTGAGGGCTCTTGTGGTCTAGAGGTACGGTGTTCGCCTCTCATTCTATAGGTCCCGGACTCGAATCCTGACAGTGACGAAACTTTTCTTTTCTCGAAAAATATCTTCGTTACCTGCTTTCTTATCATGTTTTGCTTTCGTCTCCACTTTCTGCCCCTCTCCCCCACCCTCTTTAGCCCCCTCCTCTGGGCTGCCCACTCCTTCAGCTACCTTTATGCTCCTACTCATTGACTCCTCTTACTGCTTTCTTTCAGCCACACCCTCGATCTTAGGGTAGGTAAGATTGAACATCTAGTTTTTTCCGATATGGGAAAAAAATGTTGGAGGACCCGTGTGCGAATTGCGCAGGTTTAAGATTCCTTGGTGGTCCTAAAATCGAAAAGAGTAGGTTTCGTCCGCCACCCGGGCAAAATTCAAAGTTTACTACCAACTGAAAATGTTTAGTGTGTTCCGCGCGCTCGTAGAGGTTATAAATGAAGATAAATTGTGTAAGTATACTTGAAATTTATGCATGATATGTGTTCATTTTTTTCCAGATAAGGTCACACAAGCCAAAAGATGGGAGAGAAATCGTTGTTTGAGGCCTACCTCTTGGCGCTTACTCCCCTTGGAATGCTTGGTTTGTTTCAATTCACACCTCTTCTTCTTCTTCTTCTCCTCCTCCTCCTCCTCCTCCTCCTCCTCCTCCTCC
>NW_004797999.1:149067-151105 GCF_000002075.1 Aplysia californica | reverse complement strand
GGGGGGATACGTAATTTACGTTTAGAACGTCGAAGTTATAATTATCTTCTTTTTAAATCAAGCAAAACTTTTCCAATTTGCATAAGAAATTCCCAGTATAAGAGAGATAACTCAGTACCTACTATTTACCTTATCAAATTCACTTATTTCCCTTTACTTCCTCAGGCGGTCTTCATTTCTACCTAGGACGTCCTTACTTTGGACTCCTCTACTTCTGCACACTTGGAGTGTTCGGCATTGGTTGGATAGTTGATATCTTTCGCACGCCTTTTCTTGTGAAAGAGGCCAATGAAAAGCAACTATGCAAAAAAGACCCAACCCTGACCCCGCCCCTACCGAGGAGCGTGATCGATGCTTACATCGTTTGGTTTCCTCTAGGGCTCTTTGGTAAACAAACATTTGCTTGTTTTGTTTGTTTACTTGTTTGTTTGTTTGTGTAAAGAGAAGCGCATCGACATAATAATAATGGTCATTTAGTGCAGAGGAAAAGTAAGACAGACAGACAGACAGAAACATCAGAGGAAAAGTAGAGAAGTAGGACCTACCAGTAAGAGTTGGGCGAAAAATCGATTCCGGAACCAATTCCCTCGATTAATGCTAGGGAAGAAAAGTACCAACCCCTTTTTACGTGAACCAACGTTTACCAGTTAATTTAATCATTAAAATCTTTTTACGTTTCTTAAAGAATTTATTTTTGAAAAAAAAAAGTTAGTGCTTCGTAGGCCTAGAGTTCCGATATCAAAGTTATCCTAAATTCTGAAGATGTTCGGAGCCAACCAGGCAACCACCGGAAGAAATCACATAATGAGAAAGTAAGTAATTGTGTAAGTTCGGAGTCGATTTCTACAATTCCTAGCTTTCAATAATCGCGAAGCTTGCCGCCCAGCACTACTATCAGTGTCGCCCTCAAACCACCCGCTTCGATAACGGAAGCTTTCAACGGGATCAAGTGAGAAAAATCTCCGCCCTCTTTCTTGATTTAAAGGCCACTTGCTGATAAAAACAACCGAACAATTCAAATGCAGTCTCTGGGACACTTGAATAGTCGTAACGGCCTTGAACCTATCTCTCACTGGGAAAAGTGAAGGCAAACGTTGTGGGGGTAGACCCAGAGCAACTTAGAGACCTTAAACCGGTGTGTGACGGGGAAAGATGAGAAAAATGTGGATTTTTTATGTTTTAGTAAGAGTTTTACAGCACTTGCAACACAATAAAGTCATATAAGTGCCGAAGATTAGAGGTATTACAAGAGAGTTAAGAACACAAAAAAGAGATAAAGACGATATAATTTTTATAGGAATGAAGGAATAAACCACACCAGAGCACCCGCCAACCACCCACAGATGTAGATTTTTTAGAGCATCCAAGCAACGGAATGAATGGAGAACCATAATCTCCGACGTCTGTCGCAGATCTGGTAACTGATGATGGTGATGTGATATGTTGTATATAGAACACACTGTTAAAATTAAACATTGTTGTAGCTTTGTAGTTGGCTGAAATCCGCCAATGACAGGTCCACATGAATCTTTATATGTGTCACGACGTGGTGGAATCAGGCGCTCGTCAATTTTTTTGGCATTTGGAGTTAGGCTATTGGTAATATCTAAAAGCGGATTTAGTTGCCTTGCTTCAAACGAACTATTTATCCATCTATCTTGAATAGAACTCAAGATAATAATATTTGCAATTGAATAAGTGAGACCCTTAGTTTCAGTGGTGAAATTAGCTAGAAAATGGCAGCTAAAGTTTGGTAACTCTAATAGCTATAGGGTCCTTAAAAATAGGAAAATAACATATTTTGTGCCTTTAATAAATGTTTTTTCAGTAAAATTCACACGGAAATGTGTGTTTGTATATATGGACATAAAAGAAGTTGAGGCAAAAAATAAAGATTCGATAAAAATTCCCAAACTGGCGAAAACATGCTTGTTTCTCAAATTTCTATTCTTTGACGAGGACCTGATTTCACAACGTTGCCTCACAATATTACCCTTTTCTTTATATAATAATAATAATAATAATAAGAAGAAGAAGA
>NW_004797999.1:142775-146372 GCF_000002075.1 Aplysia californica | reverse complement strand
GCGCATACTTTCTCACTTCCCCTCTACCCATCTTACTCTCTCTCTCCCTCTTTTTCTCTCCCTCCCTCCCCTTCCCCCCTCTCTCTCTCTCTCTCTCTCTCTCTCTCTCTCCCTCTCTCTCTCTCTCTCTTTACCTCTCTCTGTTTCACTCCCACGCTGCCTGCCCTGAGACTGTCTCGAGCTTTCTGGTTGGACTGTGAGGCTAATCCCTGCGTTACATGAACCTTGATGACCTGCTCCATTACCCACGTCACCAGCCTGGCAGTGAAGGGGTTAAACTTTACATTGAGACAATGAATGACTTTACAATTATCGCCAGACATGCACCGAAAGAAAGGGGTGTTAAACCTATACCATGGAACAATGAAAAACTTTACAATGATCCACACACCTGCAGTAAAAGACGTAAACTTTACAATGATGCAATGAATGCCTTTAAATGGTTTGCAGAAATGCACTGAAAGGGGCATTAAACCAATACGATGATACAATGAATGACTTTACAATGATCCCCAGAGCAGCAGTGAAAGCGTTAAACTTATACCCTGATACAGTGGGTAACTTTACCGTGTTTATCAGCCATACACTGAAAGGGTTGTAAAACCTATACAATGATACAATGATCATCAGACATGCAGTGAGAGGGGCGTTAAACCTACCCGATGATACAGTGAATGACGATAAAAGAACCTGAAGAGGTTATACATATAATGCAAGAACCCGCAACAGTGACGTCACACGTGTCAGACATGGGGGCCTTCTTACTCTCATCGATATGGTCGGCGTGTCACCATTTACATGAACAATCTGTGCCCCCAACCCGCTCTCACGAGCTCTAGTGTATTAAACCCTACCCTGTCTCCATGTTTCAGTGCAAGCTTGCAGGTTTCCGCATCCACACGAGTCTCCACACGAGTCTCGAAAAGTACTCACCGTTCTGTTGAGCTGCACATGTCTTGCCCTTGAGGTTCAGCGTCTCAGAGTGGGCTCATGCACATCCCGTTCGTTTACGTGGGGGAACATCACTGCCACGAACTCTAGTATTAAATATAATCTCTTTGTAAGAACATCAGACCTGCGGTGGCGTAGGTAGCCTAGCGGTTGGGGTACAGGACCCGTTATCGTGAGATTGTGTGTTCGGGGATTCGAACCTCAGCTCGGTCCAACGTTGTGTCCCATTTGGCTCAGTCCTTTCGTAGATGGGGGTTAAACTCTGAATTCCAGCCTCCTAAATCACCTAATAGTGTTGATAGGGACGTTAAACCTTACGTCACTATTATTTTTCAGACCTGCGTTGGCCCTAGGCCTCTCTCCTCTGGGTCTTCTGGGTGCTCACCACTACTACATGAACCGCTCCAACTGGGGACTCATCTACACATGCACGCTGGGACTGGCGGGAACAGGTGAGTAGGAGGCGATGCGCAACAAATTTGTTTTTGGATATTATGTTGTTATTGTTGTTGTTGTGGTTGTTGCTGTTGTGTTTTTCTTCTTCTTCTTCTTCTTCTTCTTCTTCTTCTTCTTCTTCTTCTTCTTCTTGTCAGCTTTTCTTGAAGTTAGAAGTTCCTTCTCGGACCTTTCTGTAACCAAACACTCCGTGTCAAGCCATTCTGCTTGCCTGAGTTGTTAAGCTTTTTAGCCAGTTTTCTACGTTCTGTTCCCACCTTTTGTTAGGTCTCCCCCCTGCCTCTCTTGCTTTCTGCCTTTACTTTCAGAAAATGTGTATCGAATGAATCATAGCTATTATATCATACGTGCACCGTTAATGCATTGTCTCGTTGAATACTCCATAATACACATATTTTAATTGAACATTTTTTTTTGTTTCTGGTATAATCCCATACCGAGGTAATTTTTTAGGATGTACTTGACGCACTGAAACATAACGGTTATGATGGGAAAAGATAGAGAGGGATTGGGGGATGGGATGGAGGTGGGGGTAACTCCCCCCCCCCCCCCCTTTTTTCTACTTTATAATAATATTATAGAGTGTAAAGAAGATAGAGCTTGCTGCTGAGTGAGAATACGCACTATACTAAAGCCATCTATTGTTATATATACAACATATAATCTATAATCTAGTATAGTATTATAAATATAGTTGTTATTCCTCCTCTTTCAGGTTGGATCCGTGACTGGTTCCGCATCTACTTCCTAATACAGCGCAGTAATGAAATCATCGCAGGAGAGAGAGACAAGAAAGAGAAGACCCTTGATGACGCTTATATGATCTGGTTCCCTTTTGGAATCCTTGGTGCTCATCATTTCTACTTAGGTGGGCTACTTGGCTCCTGGAGAAAGCAAACGAAGAAACCTTTGTTGTTTTTGATTCAGTTGCTTCAGTTACTGTTATGAGAGCAGAGTTATTGTTTGTTTAGTAAGAGTTTTACGGCGCACACAACTGCAAGGTCATATTATGAGCGTCGAAACACAAGTCGCAACAGTTCACAGCACGTCTTGGTTTTGGAAAATGATCAGATTAAAATGTTAAAAGGTCATGTTAAAATGTCAATCTTAAAATGACAATTGACATAATATTGAAATAATTGTATCTACAATTTCGTGAAAAGTCCGATGGCTTTTATAAAGTCGAGAATTCTGTTGGGTCAACTGCGGAGAATAGATCTTGTAATTTTGTACATTTAAAATACATGGCAGGCCAGGAAGGAGAATGCCCCGAACGCTTTCGTAGTCTTTGCTGCTGGCGTTGTAACAAGGGTTGCTGTTTGCTGTTACTGTTGCTGTTTTTGTTTTTATTGTTGTTGTTGTTGCTGTTATTGTTGTTTTAGCTACTGCTGTTGTTGTTGTTACCGTTTGTGGTAGTGATGGTGGTGGTGGTGGTGGTGAAGGTGGTGGTGGTGGTGGAGTTAAATTCATAAGGTGGACAACTGAATTGAACGTTCACGAATGGGAGGGAGAGGTACATAGATCTAAAACGCTCCCGTTGCTTTTAGTGCTATGGCTTACGTTGCCGTTGTTTTTATTATGAAGCTTATTTTTGTCAACATCTATAACTATAACAGAGACACAATCGTATTTTATCCGTCTCATTTCCAGAAAAAAATCTTTTATGATTTACAAATATTTCAAATTTATGCATATTCATGAAAAAAACATTTGGAAACGGGATTTTAAAGCGATGTGCCTTAATGGGTATGAAAAACAAGCTAACAAACAAACAAACAAACGCCGGTTTAATTTTTTTTCGGGCTGGTGCGTATTGCAGTAATATTCTCAACAGCTTCAGAATTCTAAATTCAAGTGTCGGTCCGCTTTGACACCGGAAGCCCTGCCTTTTAAATGACCTTTCAACGTTGAACAGGGCATTGAACCTATGCATTACAGTATTTTGAGAAAAGGTCAATCTGAAGGTGGAGCGGAGAGGTAAGGGAAAGGTCAAGGTTATAGTCAAGCCACGGCAACCGGGTTGTGGAAAAGCCGATATCTGAACGCTCTGAACGGTTTGCGGTCACTGCGGCACTTCAAGGACCTGTGGAAAATGTTTTAAAAATAATATTCGTGTGTGGAAACGGGGTTTGTGTGTGTGTGTGTGTGTGTGTGTGTGTGTGTGTGTGTGTGTGTGTGTGTGTGTGTGTT
>NW_004797999.1:139722-141092 GCF_000002075.1 Aplysia californica | reverse complement strand
CCCCCCAAATGGAGATAAAGAGTTAAAGGCTCCTTTTCCAAAATTCACAGAGAGCAATCAGCGAAGAATCAGCATGAAAGCTGAGGACGTGGAAGGCAACATCACCCCGGCGTTTGACGACTACAACGACAACAGCGTCACTCTGAACGCCGGGGATGGCAAAGAGGAGGCAGGAGACGACTCCAAGAAGGACGCGGGGGAGGGCCCGAGTGAGGACAAAATACCAGAGGTTAAAATGGCCAGTTTGCAAGGTGCTCCAAACCTAGTGCCAAATACAAAATAGCAAGATTCTGAGGAGAAATAAATATGTAGGTCGATGGCAAGCAGTTCAGCAGTTCTAAGTCCATAAATCTTTTTTTTAAATCAGGAGATCGAAAAATCTCTTTCATTCGCTGAAAAATGTATTGTAACTATCTCGAAAATTTTCCTGCTTTTTTCAACAATTATGATTTGATTTTTTCCCCAAAATAATTCCCGAGAACCTGCACTGTATGTCACAGATTAAAAATTGCAATTAATTAGAATATTCACAATTCCGAGCTTGGTACATCAGAATAGTTGGCCGACTGAGGGTGACGTGAAGACCAAGAGATAGTTAAATTACTTGACTTTGTGGTGTACTGAACTCGTGTGCTCAATTGTCATTCCAGACTCTGGTTGATGTTGGATTTCATTGAGTGTTATTCAGCCTCAGTAGGTTTTTAGTTATAATGACGCTTTAGAGTCTGTGTCAGAACTCATTTGTCTGCACCTTCCATAAAGGTCCTATACCATTTGATCTCTACACACTCGGTAAAATGATCCAACGCCCCCCACCCTCCCGCCGTTTCTCCCACACAAACTGTTCATCCTGATAATCTGCGTTCCACAAACACCACTAATGCAGACACACACGCGTACACACACAGACAGACAAACACACGCACACACACACACACACGCACACACACACACACACACATACACACACACACATACACATACACGCGCGCGCGCACACACACATATACACGTACAACAGGTCGCAAAAACGTGGTAGAGAATGTTGTATAAAATTTACTATCCTTCGTTACCGCAATGGGAAACAGTTACACAGTCTAAAGCAATTTCAAAAGCAATTTCACAAAAGTGGTTAAAAAATTGTGCATGACAGCTGTTTGACAGCTGTTGCATAATATTATTGTTAGAACAGTTCTTCATAGTATGTCATAGAAAGAACTCGTATAGAGAATTTCTTTATTCAATGTGCAGAACAAAAACTGTTTACAGTATACTATATTTTTATTGCACTCATAGCGCACCCAGCTCACCCACTCATACAATACATAATATATATATATAGGTCTATCTATCTATTGTCTCTTGCCTTG
>NW_004797999.1:135172-139567 GCF_000002075.1 Aplysia californica | reverse complement strand
TCTCTCTCTCTCTCTCTCTCTCTCTCTCTCTCTCTCTCTCTCTCTCTCTCTCTCAGGCACTTATCGAAGAACCGATGAAGCAGAACGTACCCGCCCTAATACCCCGTGGCATATTGTCCCTGAGTCAACACACGGCAGCAGTCGGTTGAAACAGAAAGTGTGGCCAATCTCGTGAGTGTGGACATGTATAATATTATAGGAAAACAACGGAACCCTCTTGTAGTGAGCCAAACGGGCCTCTTTACATGTGTGTGTGCTTGTGTGTGTGTGTGTATGTGTGTGTGTGTGTGTGTGTGTGTGTGTGTGTGTGTGTGTGTGTGTGTGTTTGTGAGTGTGTGTGTGTGTGAGTATGCATGTGTTTGTATATATGTATGTATATTATGTAAAGTTGAAATAATAAATATATATCATGGTTTTTCGAAGACTGCTGTATGTAATATTGGGTGGTTTGTTCTATCTTGTAATGCCAACATTTGTCGCAGAATGGACACAGATTGATCACAGAGTAGGCCCAATGTATATTTAACATATCAGACGTCTTTGTCTCATAACATACTTTTGCAGTGTTTTGACGTCTTTAATGTACCACTTAACTGACGATTTGTTTAACATTTCTGAAGTTACGAATAAAAATTGTATTATTCATCACAAATGTTTAACTGTTTTGTTTACTCATTGAACCAGCTGATGTTGTGATCTTGTCTATTCTGACTGTAATGCTACTCCATAAATGCATTATTTTACAACAGCAATGAGGGATTTTCTCTTCCTGTCTACTGCAAGGTAGCTTTATAATAGATATAGCGCTGTATACCAAATTGGCACTTTTAACCACATTCAAGATTTGGGGAAATTTGGGGGGGGGGTAGACTATCACTGTGTGCTGTTATTTACTTTCATTTTTCTTCCTTTTTTTTAACAATGCAATTTCTTCCCTCCCCTTAAAGAAAGTATCGAAGCCTCACTATGAATACCAAATTATCACCAGTATAAGCACCACAGACTCATCATTATCACCAAGTGCCAGATCTGCAGCAGACATCGGCAATCGCGGTTCTCCATTCATTCCTTTGCTCGGATGGTCGTAAAAAAGCTAAGTTACCCTGATCTTTCCCCGTTTCCCATTTGTTTAAGTTCTCTAAGTATGTTGCTCTTGGCCTACCCCTGCCTCAGTTCCCTTCAATTTTGCGAAACACAGACTACGATATCAAATTTATGGTGTTGTCTCGTGATGTAACTTTACTAAATCGAATACCTGATTTACTGTTGAGCGAGGATTATAACAGATTGATCAGAAGTCAAGCGTTTAGTTTTCCATTCAAAAAAGCAGGTTTACTTTCTGTCTCGAAGTTTCTCTTTGTTGATTGCATTTAGCCGAGATTCGTCATTTTGGGCTCACTTAAGTCACGCCAGGCATGCCATTGGAAGTCTTCTAACCATGGTGAACAATTTGAGATGGTATGATCACATAACACGATCAACAGGACTTGAAAAGATGGTCCTTCAGAGCACTGTACAAGGAGGGAGAAGGAAAGGCAGACTGAAAAGAGAGAGAGAGAGAGAGAGAGAGAGAGAGAGAGAGAGAGAGAGAGAGATATGGGAAGTGAACACAACGGAATGTACATGTTTAAAGTCGGGTGAAATCCTTCAAAAGGATGAAAATAGAGACGGAGGAAGAAAAATGGTTGCCTAAACATCTTTGGTACCCAAACGGTCATCTAAGACTAAAGGATAAGCTAGGAAGAAAGTAAGTAAGTCAAATCACAAACTATTTTCCATAATCGATAATCTCACACCCATAATGCAGTATACGATTTACGAGATAACAGAGTTGCCTATCTTTAAAATTTAAAAAGATGTACTTCCAATTCCCCTACATTTGAAGAAAACAATGGGGAGACACAACATATCATTTGCCTTGCTTAAAGCGGTTTTATTGGCATTTAGTTCACAGGATTATTTTGCAGAATGTGGTACGTATTGCAACGTTTGATGTTCTTCCCTTTTTGAGGCATTGGGAAGCCAATGGTTGTCCCATTTCGCCTTTTGACCGATGTACCCATTTAATGATGAAACATTTTGATAGGAATATGAATAGGCCATGCTCTTCTTAAATACAAAATAAGCTATTTAAAAATTCGAGACTAGAACATGTTAGTCACGTCATCAGTACTTCAAATGTTTATTTGCCGGTTGTGGCGCAGTAATAGGCGTGACTTTGGTTTCATTGCAAAGGAAAAAAGTTGACCTTTACAATAATTATGTCGTCTCTTTACCGATACAGCAATTCTCAGCTTTCCGCTCATCCCTTGCTTCCCTTTTCCTGTTTTTCTTTTTGAAAAGTAAAAAGACAGAACAACGGTTTCTCAGTTGATATATCTTAAACGAAAAAGAATAGAATATATCTTATCTTTTCTTATCTTAGAGCAGTTGTTGTTCTGAGAAAATATCCCTTGAAAATGAATAATGATTTGGCGTTATACAGTCCGCCTTCCGCGGTTTCTCTCAACCAGATCTTTCATCTTGTTCACCGCCTGCGGGTGCAGCCTTCATTCTTAACCCTATCCGTACGTCGTGTTTTACTATCGTATCCATACGACGTGGGGAACTCTGTGCCACCACTTTCCAAAGAGGAAATTTACTCCTTAATCCGATCCGTACGCTTTGCATAGCAGTCTGTCAAAATGATTTTCTTGAGAAATACTGAAAGTTTCAAAGAGATCTTCGCACTAGACGTATTCTAAAATGTAAAGAATACAACCCCAGGGGTACAAAATAACCCCAGGATGTACAGAGAAGGTTAAATATCTAAACTGTAATGATTAGGAAGTAAACATTTATATTTTCAGATCATTTACAATGTATTTTTCACATTTTCTGTAGCAACTATCGTGACCTCCGCTTCCTCGTCGTTCTTCTTGGGGCATCCAGCGACCCTGACATGCGCAGACAACGCTTCCGCAACGCCAGCTACGCCCACTAACCATGAGGAACTGTTGGTCGCGTGGTTCAAAAATGGCGTCAGGATGAAAAACACTACCAGAAAACTCAAGTTAGAAAATTTCATTTGGTTTGAATTTGTTTCATAGGCCACTGCCAAATTACAGATTTTCTGGGCAAAAAAATCCATAAATAAAACGACAGTGAGGATTGATAGTCGACTACAGCGTCTTTATCGAGGAGAAGAGTCACAAAAAGTATACTCTCTATCTCAGAAACAAGACACTTAAATAAGACTTATCCGTTTGTTGCTTAGAGTCCAGTTTGTGACGTAGGGGCGGCATCTTTTCTCCGTTCTCACCTTGTCTTCTTCCTGTCTTTTTCTTATTCATACAAATGTCCGGGTGTAGGAATGTGGTGCCGTTATCAAAATGGCCTATTTGTATCTTGTGGTGCATTATACTACAAGACAATATCATATTCATTAGATTTTTTCTTGGCTTTGCCTGCACTGTGGGCTCAGTTGTTTTCAAGTAACATCGAATCTCTATCAGAATGGACGTTCATACTCAAAACACAAATTAAGCTCGGGCACGAAATATTATTAATTTTGTTATGTGCTACAATTCAACCTGTCGCTTCTCATGTCAAAATAACACCTACATATGATAGCTGTGCTTTGTTAAAAGAAATTATGATTGATTTATCGACTTTTTAAAGGCCTGCAAGAACGTGTACCTTATAGCCAACATTAGAGCTCTGTTCTGTACAGTCTTCTTTTCGGGCCTTTTTCTCTCTTAATTCTTCTACGGTACTAATTAGAGTATTGCTGTTTTACTCCCCCCCCCCTAAGAGATTGCGACAGTAATTTTGCTACTGCAATTAGATCATCTCCATGTTAGTAATGTCTTTATACTTAGTATACTATGTACTAATTTAGTTTGACTTCTTACCGGTGTTTGCGTTGTTGTTGTTTTGTTCTGTAAGTTTAGTACTCAAGTGATTCTCCCATAGATATGATTGTACGCCCTAAATGCTTCAGACATGCTAACCTGATTCAATCCTTAACATTGTAATCGTAAACAGAGAGACGAGCAGATTCATAATTCTCTTGGACAAACAGCGAGGTCTCACCTCTTTTTTCTCATTCAAAGATTCAAGCCGCTGGCCAAGAATGATTTAGCTGTGTACAGTTGCACTTTTGAGAGCAAACTGCTTCCGGGAGTCAATTCCGAAATGTCAACTGATCCACCGCCTCTGCTTCGTGCACTTAACTTGATGGACAAAGAAAGGAACAAAGAGCATGGAAATAGGGTTATCCCACATCCGAAATCTGCTCTTGGGGTTTGTAAGTATTCAAGGTTTGAATAATATGATGTGAAATTTTAATTATATTTGTGTGTGTGTGTTTGTGTGTGTGTGTGTGTGTGTGTGTGTGTGTGTGTGTGTGTGTGT
>NW_004797999.1:132774-133930 GCF_000002075.1 Aplysia californica | reverse complement strand
GTGGAAATGAAAGCAGACAACAGAACATTGCTAGAGAGCAGGAAAGGAGGTGAAAGGAGACAATTTTAGAGAAGAAAATTGTTCGGTCGCTACCCGGATTCGAACCCGGGACCTTTGAATGAGAGGCCTTAACCTCTAGGCCACGAGAGCCCCCGAAGGATCTTTAACGAGTATATCCGTCTTTCTGTTGGGACGCTGTATCCTCTCTCAGCCCGGGTTGGCTCTGGTAGGCAGGGTGGAAGCGCACCTCCCGAATTACATTATTCAAATGGTGTCGATGGGGATGTTAAACATCTATAAATAAAATTGAAAAACTGTCAACCAAAAAATATGCTGTCTAACCTATTCTAACGGCCACTTATACTATATAAGTAGACAATCGTCTGTACAAAATGCCACTTACCACATCCCCCTTGTGGGTTTTTCAAATACATGCATCATAAAGACACTGTGTAAGACTTCTGTTTATCTGCCTAAGAGGGCCACCCCCCCCTCTCAGTTGGCCCCCCCCCCCCCCCGGGCAATGGGTGGCCGTCTTAGACAATTTTGACTGCCCTACTTTCAGGGTGAGCTCATGCCGAATGAGACAAGACACATCTTGACTGTTGAGGTAAACGATCACAACGATATTGGGGCCTACAAGTGTGAAGTGAAAGCTCCTTTCCTCAGACGTGCCAAAGCCAGTGTAAGCTTCGTGATAGGTACGTAAGATCTGACAGAATGAAATACCACATCTGTGTTCTGTCTCTTTTTAAATTCTTTTTTCACGCTTTAGAAAGAAATAAAAAATCCAATCAAGAGATACAATTACATATATACAAAGATTCCAGGATTGGGGTCCTTGTACGATAAATGAATTATAGAGCCATGCTTAATTCCTCCACCGCCAGACCCTAGAATTGAGTAAAGGAGCTAGACCAAGAGTTTAAAAAAAATTCTATTTATCCAATTTTAAAAATTTTATTTGAGATGTTTGACACCGTCGTTGTACCCTCTCAACCGACAGCTCAATAACCACAGACACAATCTATCCCATAATGTAAGCGACAGTGAGCTGGGCTGATCTCGTGCTGACGGACACTGTGTTTGGAAAAGCATAGAAAAGGGGAGTGGGGGTGGAAGGATAGTTGGGGGGGGTGTTGTGAGGGTGTAACCC
>NW_004797999.1:130900-132674 GCF_000002075.1 Aplysia californica | reverse complement strand
TGTGTGTGTGTGATATTTTTAAAGGGTTTTTTGTGGGAGGTGGGGTTGGCTCTCCTGTAAAATTGTAAAAACTGCACATACTGTATTTATAAAAACTGACGGCAGCTGGGCCGGTGAGTGGCCGGTAGAGCACGTAGGAGCGCTAAGCCTTTACTAAGTTCATATTCTTTAGCTAGGATAGGGTCCTAAGCCCTGACTGTTTATCAAAAAGTGCACTTCCCAGATATTGCGTTTTTGTGCACGGCTTAGTCACTATTATACACGTGCTGACTCTCTGCTATATCGGCCTCCCACTCTTTCTCCTTCTTCCTCCCTCCTCCTCTTTTCTCCCCTCTCCTCCTCCCTCTTCGTCCTCTTTCTTCACCATCTCCTCCTCCTCCCTTCCTCCTCCTCCTCCACCCCCTCTTTCCTTCTCCTCTTCCTCCTAATCAGCACCACTCGGCTGTACACATTCATAGCAAAAATCTACCAAACTGCAACGAATTCATCTCATCTTTAATTATTAAACAGTATGTGTACTGTTTGGACCATTCATTTCTGCCCAGTTTGGTGTTTATGCAATGAAAAAAAAGGTTAAATAGTCACGAACTGATTATGAAGTTTCCGATCCTGCAAACGTGTTTGTCAAAACTGACTGCTTACAAAGCTTAAAAGCCTTCAGTAAGCTAAGAGTTAAATTCTTCTTTTAAAAAATTAATGGTTTGGAATGTAGCGTGCAATGCTGGATATTGACAGCCGGGGTCTAAGCTGTAACGAAATCCTCATTCATTGTCTCTACGCCTGTCAGACAGACACACACACACACACACACACACACACACACACACACACACACACACACATGCATACACAAATACACACTCAATGGAAATCAAGTCAAGAGGAAACATGGGCTTTACACCCAGAATCTCCTTATGAAGGACAGGAATTCACTTCAACAAAAAGACCAACCAGAGAGCCCAAGACTGTCTTGGACCAGGCAGTAAAGGGGTTAAGACGAAAGGCCTAGGTATGATAGGGTGTAGTACTTAAAATTGCTGGAGAGCGATATATGGGGACGCAGAAAAGATAATGACAAACCGTATGTTGTTATAAAAGTGTAGATAGAGCGGCCAGGTATGCTTAGGGTGTCTTTTCCGAAAACTAGGATGAAAGTGGATTCTTTGTTGTTGTTGTTTTGTTAGACGTTTTTTTCTGGAATTTCTTAAGTCTTGTTGTTTATCTTTTTTCTTGATGTCCCACAGAAAGCATTCATTTTGAACCTTCCATCTCCTCCTTTTCAACCCCCCCCCCCCTTCCCGACCTCTCACCACCTCCTGTCCCCCAAACGTTTCTCCCAATCCCTCTCCCCTCCTCACCAAATCCTGTTCCCGAACTACCAAAGCCGGCTCTCCCGCAGTTTGGCCGTATGAATGGATGCCCGTGTTGTCCTTGTTCCTGACCATGGGTTGGTGAAGCCGCAACAGAACAAGCTGGGGGACCAACTGAACAATAGGACTAGCTCTAGGAGCATCCACAGCACGGACAGTATGGGTGAAATCAGAAATGCTGCAGCAAAACATGGATACATAAACACATACACCACACAAAACATACATAGACATAAACACAGACACAGACACAGAAACAGACACAGACATAGACATAGAAACAGACAGACACAGACACACACACACACACACATACACACACACACACACAGACAAACATACAGAGAGAGCGAGAGAGAGAGAGAGAGAGAGAGAGAGAGAGAGAGAGAAAAAAGAGAAGGAGC
>NW_004797999.1:124895-130800 GCF_000002075.1 Aplysia californica | reverse complement strand
ACAGACACAGACACAGAAACAGACACAGACATAGACATAGAAACAGACAGACACACACACACACACACACACACACACACACACACACACACAGAGAGAGAGAGAGAGAGAGAGAGAGAGAGAGAGAGAGAGAAAGAGAGAGAGAGAGAGAAAAAAGAGAAGGAGCGATAGAAACGTATTTTGTTTTTGAATGTGTGTGTATGTGTGGTTGATGCTTGTTTGTTGTTGTTGTTGTTGTTGTTGTTGTTGTTGTTGTTGTTGTTGTTGTTGTTGTTGTTGTTGTTTTTTTGGGGGGGGGCGTAACTTGTAACTACAGTTTACCATGCTTCCCATTCCCGACGTTCCTTCAAAGTGTGGAGCTTTTGTTTCATCACCAGAACGCACATTTTACTGCTGGCTTGATCGCAAACTGTCTTTCAATTGTTTCCTTTTTACTCAGCTGAAGTTTTGATACGAATGACTGCTTATTTTTGTGATTTCTGTAGGTTCTAACTATTCATACGTATCGTTTGGTACTAAGTTAGTTTCCAGCTCTGAGACAAACATTCACAGTGAGGAAATTTTACATTTTCGCCACCATTACACTTTTTATTGACAACAGTGTCTGTCGTAAGGTATCTCTATTATACTACGTCAAGTATTTTATTTTGTCAAAAATAAAGGGTTACGAGCGCGTTCTAAACACTTGCACTTCATCTGGGGCATACCAACAATTGGATTTTTAAAACTGATTCAAATAACGCTGAGGAGTCAATTTTCGCCAGTGGTATGGTCTGAAGCTCACGGAAAGCAACCAAGAAACGTTTCTGGGCGTAAAAGTAGGCGTCACAAGTGGATGTTTAATTAATTTCCTAATAATTGTATTCTTTTATACCAGAAAAAGTCTGTAAAACAGAAATATCAATAAAATGTTTCATCAAAATGGGACAAAAAAAGATGTTTTGTTTTCAAATGAAACTTTTAGGGAGTTATTCGCTCTATCGCCTTTCCATACAAATGTGTCTCTTTTTTCTTGTTTTCAAACAAAGAAACAAGTAGAATGTGATCCAATTCTTAATTTAGAAATGGGGTTTGGAGACCTATTTCAATAGCTGCACTAATGATTTGTCAGTCTGTTTGAAGCTTCCGAATTAGGTGATGGACCAATGTTGCATCAGGACATGCTTTTTTTCAAGGAGAAGTGGGTGTCTTGTTTTTAAAAAACCCAGAAGGGAGCACTAAGGATATCGAACTTTAATCATTTTCCCCTCTTAATGCAAGTTTTTACGCCTCTGTAGAGACAATTTAGATAATAATATTGGGGTCGTGCTTCGACCCTGCTTATCAGGGGCAGACTGGTTTGAGATAGATACTACATCCCAGTAGAAAGTGAAGGATACTCGATAAGAGTTCTTCCCACATGAGAACAGAACTCGGGTCTTGTGCGCGCAAAGGAGACGCGCCAAACTGTTACACAATAGACACCGGTGTCAATGTTTATGTCGATTTTTAAAGTATTTTTGTTATTGGTGGGGGGGGGGGGGGGGGGGTAAGTGTTTTACCGCGCTCTCAACTGCATAAGATCATATGAGCGCCGGGACACATGAAACATAAGCAGTTGGTAGGAAATTTTGAATTTTGCCCGTGTGGCAGCCAAAGCCTACTCTTATCGATTTTAGACAATCAAAGGATCTTTAAGACTGACCAGTTAGTCCTTATCGCTGCCAGCAAACCTGGGTCAGGATCTGGCTCAGGTCATAACAAAATTAAACAGAGAATGATGAATTATAGTTGTGCTTTAGAGAATAGTGTGCAAATCAGACATATCTAAATGTTTATATTATCATTATTGTAACGTTCGCCCTTGTCGGAGAAGACTAGAAGTAGATCTTTCCTACCAGAAGATCAGGGGTGTGGCAGAAAGACAGCTCTAAGAAGAAGCCAAGGAGTAGCAGTAGAAAGGCTGCAGAAAGTGTCAAAGTCCCAGAGGAGGGGGCAAAGGAGGTGAGGTGGTGGGGGCAGAAAGTTGCGACAAAAGAAGCCAACAGAATATTGTTAGAGAGCATTAAAGGATGTGGAAAGAGAGCATCTTTAAAGAAGAAAATTTTCCGTCATTATCTGGATTCGAACACGGGACCTCTTGATTGGGAGGTGAACGCCTTAACCCCTAGGCCACGAGAGCCCCCGGTTTTTTGTTGTTGTAAAAGAGCTTCCCCTTGTTTATGTTACAAGAAGACTTGTATAATGTGTCATTTAGATGAAAAGTGGTGGTCCAAAATCGACAAGAGAAGGCTACGACCGCCTACCGGCAAATTTCAAAATTTCCAACCAACTGAAAATGTTTTGATGTGTACCGCGCACTTACATAATGCGAGGCATTGTGGTCAGATCAGGCGTTCGTCAAAATATTGAAATCGAAGGAAAATGCATTTTCCTAAAGTGTGGCCATTGTTACAAAAATTGTTTTTTGGCTCAACACATTTTATCTTCATATAAAAGTATATTTCCATGTGCATTTTACTGCACGTACGCCGTGTTTTACTATCGTATCCATACGACGTAGGGAACTGTGTACTACCACTTTCCAAAGAGGAACTTTACTCGTTAATCCGATTCGTACGCTTTGCATAGCAGTCTGTCAAAATGATTTTTTGAACAATACTGAAAGTTTCAAAGCGATCTTCATACTAGAAGAAGTATGTGAAGAATACAATCCCGGGTGTACAAAATGACCCCAGGGCGTACGTAATGGCACAACATATGTACATTTTCAGTTTTCAAGCACTCTCAAGCTATAGAAATAACCGAACTTTGGAAGCCATTTTCATGCTAATTTTACCTCTGGGACCATGCCACCCCCACCTCCTTCAATGGTATGGTAAAAAATCTCGACCTCTATTCAAGACACAGGGCTATTTTTTTATACAGAAATCAAGGCTAATGAATAAGCTTTCAAACAATACCAATAACTCAACATGTCTAAAAATTGACGAGGCCCTGATTTCACCACACGATGCCTCAAATTATGACCTCAAACAGTTGCGAGAGCCGTAACACACTTACCAACAAAAAGACGAAAAAGAAAAAAGTAGAATTTGAGGGGGACTGGGTGAGAACAGAATAAAGAAAACTGTATCATTATCAGTTCAGTTTAACCACCTATAGCATGTTCCTTGATTTTTAGAAATTAAATCATATTCCCGTATGATATTTCATTTTAAAAGATTAAAACAAAACAATTTCGGCTCTGCTACGTTACACACGCCTGAGAATAGTGGCTGGTCATGACGTACATTTCTAGTTGTACTTCCTTCTTCATCTGTTGGTTAATGTCCAATTCTTGTGCCAATACATGTACAGTACATCAGTACATGTACATCATCAACATTCAGTTGAAATTTAAAAAATAACCATGTTTACTCTTTCCAATTTTGTGATATCTTATAGTATTCCTTTCCTGGCTTCTCTTCAATGTTCAAGTCACATAAAGTCTGACATTGGCTGTAACTAAAATATCTTTTTTACGTAAACAATGCATAGCAGACAAGTAAGCAAAGCTTTCTAGAACCCGACCTTGACTTACTAGTACATGTAGTTGAAAATTCAAACCCAAGTGGGTCCAGAGCTCAGGTCAAAAGCACTTGACCTTCAAAATGACCTTTGTCGTCTTCCACTCTGTTCAAAAGCCGGACCATGAAAGAGCGTCTTAAATTAAGCCGCTTATGTAAAGGAAAGAACCCCTTTCTTGCTTCTGCATTTTTAAACATTATCAGGGATCGTGCAGCTAAGTAGAAGTGATCATATTACAGAATCAAAATACTTTAGCAATTTTGAGAGATGGGTATTTCTTGCCAGCTGAAGACAATCCTGCATAATTATTATGATCCCTTTTCGGGTCAATTTTGTTTCTTGTGGGCTCACGGGCCTAACACCTGAGAGAAAAGGCACAATCTTATATTATTAACAAACTGACAGTTCGAAAGAATTCATGTTTTTACCCCGTTGAATGAAATACCCTTATGGAAACAGCTAAGACTAAGTGGTAGTGGAGGCCTGCAAGTAGCGATGATGAGTTTTTGTTTAAAAACAAATCCTAAATTGTCGCTTTCATGAAATGTTTGACGCCCTCTTTGATACAGCTTAGAGGCAGACTGTTGTGACTTGCTTGCCAGGTTCAAATCGGGCTGAGTGGAGATATGGCAGCGCAGCCGACAGACAGAGATGCTCGAAAAAAGAAAAAAAAAACCCCAAACAAACAAAGAAATTTTGCACTGCGGAATCGAACACACGTACTCTGCATGCAACGGCGAGGAACCTAATCGCAACACTACAGACGACGGTACGCTCTAAACAACGGCACTAGAGATTTATCATACAAATTAAGCATGGTCTGGATGACATACACTTCTGGCAAGTCGTTATGTGTAACTGATTTTCTTCTGGTCAAGGCAATTTTCTACAGTTGTTGTACATATCCAGCATAAATCTTGTTTTACAAATATGGTAGGCCTACTGTGTAGACGATTTGCTCCAACAGCTCCCTGCTATGTCACTATTTTTTTTTCAAAACGAGATTTTCCGAGATTTGCATCAGATGACGGGGTTAAACTTTTATAGAACGACGCTCGCGTTAGCAAACGTACTCTGGTTATTTCTGTTTGAGATATTATGATAAAAGTGTAGTTAGTCAAAAGCTCGCCTTCATAAAAATATATGTTGGACCACATGCTGTTTCCAACATTCATTTCAGTACGTTATTATCCTTCGTCGCTCCTGTCTTGAGTAGTAAAAGAATGGTATAGGTTTAATGCCCCAATCATCATGATTAGGATAGTAATCAAGAGGCGGGACCTCCGAGTTCAACGCCCATCTCATATATATCGCTTCCTCAGAAATACGAAAATGTATCTGACATTTTTGGCGATTTTGAGTTACTATAAATAAGACCATGGGGTCTGAAACCAAATGTACTATTAGAATGGTGAGAATTTTCGGAGTCGTTATCAAGATATTCAAAGCATGGCGTTAGAAAACGCTTGACTTAATGTGAAACTCACTTTTTTAACGTAACATTTCTCAAAACTAGGTACATGTACTGAGCTGAAACAACTTTGTGATTTTAAGTTAGCGATACAGCTACATGTGTGTTCATGAACAGACTGTGCCGCAGGATTTTCAGAATAACCTTTTTCTGGGAAGCGGTGAAAGAGGCAACTGAGAATTCCCAATATGTACGCAGGCAATTCGTAGGGAAAAGAGGAGAAGCATGAGAGAGGCGAAGAATGAGAACGCTATGTGGGATGCATATTTTCCCCCCAACTGTTTAAACAAAAAAGCTGTAGTCCTGGTCCAGCCACATAACTACTATTATTTTATTTCTTTTTGGTGATATGTTTCTAGAAAAAGATTTTGTGTTTCTGCTAGATTTGCCGTACGTGCAATTGTGGTTTTTCTCTTTTTTAATCTTTAAATTGGTTGGGGTTTTTTTTTGGGGGGGGGGTAGCTTTTTTGGGGGGGGGATGTTTTAGAGAATTTTACGGTAAAGTCATATAATTGACTTTCACAAGGAGGGATATGCGACTGTAAATAAAATAAGGACCGTAACGTTCATTTCAAATGTTGTGAAGAAAAGGCAGAGACAATTACTGAGAGAACCTTTCATTATAATCTCAAAACAAGAAACTCGCCCTGATTCGGGTACATAATTTAATAATAATAATAAGCATTTATGCTGGGCTTTTTCATTTTCTAAAAAAAAGCTCAATGCGCATTACATAAAAAAGACATTACATCTTGAAAAAGAATCACATTTGTGTACCTAAAACACAGTATGTATGTATGTATGTATGTATGTATGTATGTATGTATGTATGTATGTATGTATGTATGTATGTATGTATGTATGTATGTATGTATGTATGTATGC
>NW_004797999.1:119072-123880 GCF_000002075.1 Aplysia californica | reverse complement strand
GTTAGATAGATAGATAGATAGATAGATAGATAGATAGATAGATAGATAGATAGATAGATAGATAGATAGATAGATAGATAGATAGATAGATAGATGGATAGTAGAGTAGCAGACTGGTTAAGAGTTACGTGTTGTCTGCAAAGTGCTAGTCACGAGTATTTAATTTTTCGGTCAACAAAGTCAAGCACTGACAGAAATCTGACCTCTGGCCGGTCAAAAGTGAAGAAATTGAAACCCTTTGTTTATATTATTCCTGGACGCTACCAGCCAAGGTCAATAATACGCCTATTTTTCATCTTGTTAAATAAAAGTTTCAAACGGTGCGTAGCAAGATTATGAAATGTGCACTAATGCACACTCGCGCAGTTTCCTGTAAAACTACATGCCAGCATGCCCTTTTATCTGTTGAGAACCTCTTCTTTGGACATGTGAATCTTCTTAGCAAACATGTTATAGATACTGTATCACATTTTGTTTCTTTTTAGGGATGAAACAGCCGACCCCGAATTATTGTTTCTCACCCCAACACCTCCCACCCTCCGACCTCCTCTCGCCACCCCCTCCCTTCCTCTTTCCCTAATTGTGTAAACACTATCATAATAAGCTTATTGATGTATCGACGACAACATGATGTTTTTGAGGGGTTGTTTTTTGTTGTTATTTTTTTATATGTATGTTTTAACGCTCCCATCGACACAGTTTAGATCGATAAGAAGGCAGACTTCCGACCCTGCCTGTTAGGACCAACTCAGGCTGAAAGGGATACCGTTTCACAGCAGAAAGACATTCTTGATAAAAAGTTCTCCCCAATCGGGAATCAAACTCGGGTTTCCTGCGTGTGACGGCGAAGCACCCAATTGCTACACCATATAAACTGGTGCTTTTTTCGTGGTCGAATATTTGGTGGGGGGCTCTCGTGACCTAGAGGTTAAGGTGTTCACCTCTCATTCAAAGGTCCCGGGTTCGAATCCGGGTTGCGACGGAAAACTTTTCTTCTCTAAAATCATCTCCTTTCACCTCCTTTCTTGCTCTCTATCAATGTTCTCTCGTCTGCTTTCGTCTCCATTTTCTGCTCCTACCTCTTTTGCCCCCTCCTCTGGGCTCCTGACTCTTTCTGCAGCCTTGGCTCCTTCTTACTGTTGTCTTTCAGCCACACCCTTGATCTTCTGGCAGAAAAGATCTAACACCTAGCCTCCTCGGACAAGGGCGAAAATTCTTGGAGATCCCGTGTGCAAGTTGCGCACGTTAAAGAATCCTTGGTGGTCTAAAATCGATTAAGAGTAGGCTTCGGCCGCCACCAGGGCAAAATTAAACATTTCTTACCAACTGAAAATGTTTGGGTGCTCCGTACACTCATATGACCCTAAGCAGTTGTGAATGCCGTAAAACATCCAACAAAAAAAAAAAGAAACAAACAAACAAACAAAAAAAAAAGATTATTTTGTTGGTTGGTATTGTTGTCTGGATGAAGGCACAGCTGTGTGGGTTATACATAACTATATTACACATATGCGGTCGATGTTAAAACGTAGGTATGGTTTTTGCCCTTTGACCCTGATGATTCTGAGATACGCAAGATTTTCTGGAGATGGCCAATCCTGGTCCGATATTTGTCTTCTCTACATGGGCTGCATTATCTGATGGCCCCTTGACAATGTCTCTGTACCAATGTTCCGCTGAAAATGAGCTGAAGACTCTCCATTCTAAAAACTCTCACACTCTTCAAACCAAAAAGAGAAATTTCCGTTAAAATTGATCCAGAGCATGCTGAGCCAATAAGACTGTTTAATACAATTTATTTATGGTCGTCTGCACATTGGCTACCCGAATACCTATTCACTTATATCACACTCCCTCTTTCCGTTGCCCACACCCCAATCCTCTCCCTGAAAGAATATCGGTAAGAATAATAACTAGCATAATTCCCTCTTTGAGGTAAGCGCTCCCTGCAAGAATTTGTTAAACAAAATAGGCTGTGTATGTACAGTATTACTCCTTCTGTCTTTGCACATGGAATTGATTGTTCACATTTTCCAACTTTCATAGTATAAATTATAATAAACTTGATTTCGAGTTTTAAAAAAGAAGATTCCCATCCACCCTGCCCGATTACTAACCGAATTTCCGAAAATGACGTAATTGTTTCGGGCCTGTGCCTGTTGCAATAGCTGGGTAGTTCACGTGTTAACCCCAGCCCCCCCCCCCCTTTCTAGTCCCCAGAAACGTTTACAATCAGGAGGAACGAGTTCTCTGTCTCTGTTATCTGAAGTACTCTTTCCATAAAGTGGCTTGGAAGCAGCAACGAACACTTAAAAAGCACTTGCAAGACCGAGATCATTTGTTAAAAAAAAAGAAAAAAAAGATGTCGTTACTACAGACTGAACTTTATGAACTGTTTTCTCCTCTTTAAGAGGGCAATAACTCGATCATCAGTGCACCAATATCAACACGTCTTGGAACAAATCAAATTCACCCAAGACGAAATCAAGTTGGTTATATTTGAAAACCAACCAATGTGTTCGAAGAAGATCAAGTTCTAAAGATTCTAACGAGTTCTGCAAAACACAAAACTTTGAAACAATAATCCTTAAGTGTATTTTGTTCGTTGAAGAATAAATTCACCTAAAACTTACATTGTCATAGATAGTGCGTTATAAGAACAGATCCATTCAAAATACAAAGTTTTCATTTGGGGTTTTACGAAAGACAAAATCTACGGGAGCAAACCGCAAAGAATCGAACAGCTGAACTACAGAGTTGAAAAGAAGATCCCAAAGATGGACCCACAAACACACGGCAGAGTTTTATACCAAAGTTCCACTCGCCTATTTAAGCTTGTCTGCAGAGAAATAGTCAACATCTGGAGCAACTTCTGTAAATAGCCACACGTTTCCGGAGTCAGTTTAAAATAAATTTGTTCTGCAATGCACAGATTCACATTACGTGGTTTATTATTTTAGAAGCTTTGAAATTTGCGTGTTGCTCTATTTCGGTTGAATTAACAAACAAAAACAAAAACAAAAACCGTGACATATCTCGAACATATCAGTCGATTATTTTACGTTATTGCCTTTTTACTTTTAAAAGGGTCTTTATTTCCTTTTAGACACTCTGTATAACTAGAATACTTTGTTTAAATGGGTCTTTATTTCCTTTTAGACACTCTGTATAACTAGAATACTTTGTTTAAATGGTTCTTTATTTCCTTTTAGACACTCTGTATAACTAGAATACTTTGTTTAAATGGGTCTTTATTTCCTTTTAGACACTCTGTATAACTAGAATACTTTGTTTAAATGGGTCTTTATTTCCTTTTAGACACTCTGTATAACTAGAATACTTTGTTTAAATGGGTCTTTATTTTCTTTTAGACACTCTGTATAACTAGAATACTTTGTTTAAATGGGTCCTTTTTTCCTTTTAGGCATTCTTTATAACTAGAACATTTTGTTTAAATGGGTACTTATTTCATAATAATAATAAATAGCATTTGTATAGCACACAACCCCGCTCGACAGCAAGCTCTATGCGCTTTACACTATATTATTACCCCAGCAGACCATAGAACACTCACAAACTTTCTCAGCTTCCCGGGAAGCATACAGTGCAAGCAGCTGATTAAGCGCTCAAACACTAACAAACTGACAAGATCTTTCACTGTCTATAGCTGGGTACCCATTCCCACCTGGGTGAAGTGAGGAAAACTCGTGTAAAGTGCCTTTCCCAAGGACACAACGTCGGGTTCCTGACAGGATTCGAACCCACGACCTTATGGTTGTGAGTCCGAGAGCCTAACCACTAGGCCACCGATGCCTTTATTTCCTTTTAGGCTCCCTGTATTACTAGAACATTTTGTTTAAATTGGTCCCTTTTTCCTTTTAGCTTCCCCGTATTTGTAGAACATTTTGTTTAAAAGGGTCCTTATTTCCTTTTAGGCCCCTTGTATAACTAGAACATTAATTGTTTCTTCGTACAGACTTTTAAAGTACAGAGTGTTTCTCATTGCTTTTTAATTCAATCATAACGAAAGAAAAACTATTTTCATCGAGATAGCTCCCTCAACTGTCAAATAAGCTTTTATTGATCTTCTACCGGACCTCCTGTTTTGTCCCCGTGTCCCGATTTTACTGCTGATATTTGTAAGTTACGTAAAAATGTGCCAACATGGTACAACTTCTAACGCTTCAAGAAAAATAAAACAAAAAAAAGGCGAAGTTTTGATGATTTTAAACATTTTATATTTGTGAGGCATCGTGATGAAATCAGGCGCTCGTCAAAATAATGAATTCCGAGAAATCGTCCTTTTTCGGCCAGTTTCTAATTTATTTTCTCTAATTTTTGTTTTTTTGGGCTCAACACCTTCTATGTCCATTAAAAAAACCCAAAAAAACTTTATTTGTGAATATAATGAAAAAACGTTGACTTCAGGCAAAAAAAAGTAAATTTGCAGTTTCCAAGGATTTTTAAACTATGTAAGTCTCTAAACGTTGGGGGCAATTTTTTTTTTTAGTTTTACGTTTGAAACCAGGCAAACACACCTCCTTCAATCACAAATATCTTAACTTCTATTAAAGATAAATTGATATTTTTTCACATCGAAAACAAAGCAAACGAACAGCCTTTAAGATGATACCAATAATTCCATATGTCAAAAAAATGACGAGCGCCTGATTCCACTTCGTTTTGACACATTATATTATTTAGTCTGAAAATCCAGCAAGACTCTCCCTCCTTCTCTGCTTTCCAAACATTTAAGATGATGATGATGATGATGATGATGATGATGATGATGATGATGATGATGATGA
>NW_004797999.1:113901-117548 GCF_000002075.1 Aplysia californica | reverse complement strand
ACACACACACACACACACACACACACACACACACACACACTCACACACACACACACCCTTCTTCTGTCTCCCTCCTTTTGCCTCCAACTGAGATGCCTCAATAAACTACGCCCAAACGTTTCCCTCTTTCATCACACGTTCACACAATTAACTTCCTGTCAGCCTCTCGTAAAGATGAAATTGATATTTTGCTTGGTTAGCATCAATTTCTTTATAATTAGCCCCTTGGCCTGGCACCCACTTAGTCACTCCCGTCTAGCCTGTAACCACACGTAATCCTATGACCCTCTTCGTTAGGCCCATTTCCCTGCTAGTATACAGCGCTCATTTAGTTTTTCTCTCAGCCGCTCCTGAGGAAGCCCACGAAGGGAAACGTTGAGCTATTAAACAAATTTTAAACATTTTATATTGTTAGGTTATTTTGTCTGAAATTGAAACAAAACTCTCCCTCCTACTCTGCTTACCAAACAATGATGATGATGATAATGATGATGATGATGATGATGGTGATGATGATGATGATGATGATGATGATGATGATGATGATGATGATGATGATGATGATGATGATGATGTTTATGATGATGATGATGATGATAATGATGATGATGATAATGATGATGACAGCCGAGCCTGTTAAAAACAACGTTGTACAAACGACCATTTCCCAATTTCCCCTTTGCGTTTTTATCGTATAAAACCTGTCCAAGACATCATTCTGTCTAAGACAGCCACTCTATTTCATCTTGGACAATTTCGACAGTATTTTGTTGCTTGCTGCCGCGAAGTTCAAAGAAAACCCACCGTCCTCTAGGACTGGGTTCCCCCTCCTTGTGAATTGACAAGCTTAAAAGAGGAAGAAAAAAAAGCCTGCCGCCTGAGCCTTATTATACCAAAACATCAACAAGACATAAAAACACGCCATGTGAAGTAAAGGGATGGACTTGATGAGTTAATGCCCAGTGCACACTATCAATAGGATTCACCAGACTGAGTTGGGGTTATTCTGACTCTCTTCTTTGGACGGAGTTGAAACTACCGTGATATCACATTGCAATCGTATTCAACCAAATTCGACTGTGACTTTATGATACAAACGCGTTAGTTTTTCACAGTCGCGAGTCGAATCAGCGGTGACGTGCCAAAATAGTCGCTTTTCCCCCCACCCATGAAGGAAGATCTGGCCGATCCCCTCTCAATACGGGGAATCCGATTGGCAGTGTGCTCTGGGTATAATGAGACTCAAAAGAAGAGCCTTCTGATATCTTCTACCCCTGGAAAGGGTCTGGGGAACATTGAAACACAATAATGGCAGTAGGCCTCAGGACATATCAAAATTCTGTGACTCACCAGCTCCTCAAAAAAACCAAGATCGCGATTGTGCATCCCGCTTATCACAAGTGTTAGATAATTTCCCTTGTTTTTCTTCAAGACGCATACAAACCGAAATCCTTAATCTCACTAAAGTACAGGACCGAGCAAGGGTAGAAAATGTACCAGATAGAAAATTGTCCGGAAGAAATTTTGCCTTATTTTTTTTTTTTTATTCTTTTCTTTTTTTTGGTTTTGTTTTGTGGAAAGCGTAGCGTCGATGTCCGACTCGAACCTTGCATCGGCTTTGTTTTAGTGAGAGTTTTACGGCACTTGCAACCCAGTAAGGTCATATAAGTGCCGATGATTAGAAAAAATGGTGAAATGGTATGAGTTCAACGCCCCTATCAACACGATTAGAAGTGTTAGAAGAGAGTAACAAACACGAAAAAGAAGGAGGGGTGATCAGGACGATAGAAAGAAGGAGCCGACAACACCAGAGCACCCGCCAACTACCCGCTGAGCATCGGCATGAACATTGATTTTCATAAAAGTGGGGGAAAATCTTTAAAATTCTTTATTTACCTTCTAGAATTGCTCACAACTATGTGTGGACTGTTCTTTTTACATTACAGTACCACCAGTTGTCATAACGGTTGTGGATAACATAATTTAAGACAAAGCATGGTTGGCTCTCTTTGCGGACGCACGCTTAGAGTCCGGCGCAGACCATAGATGGCATTCCGGATATTGACTGAACACAGCGCTTATGTGGAGCCTAATCGAGGGTGTAACCTGGCCTTAAACAAAATTGGTTTGGCTCTCTTTGCGGACGCACGCTTAGAGTCCGGCGCAGACCATAGATGGCATTCCGGATATTGACTGAACACAGCGCTTATGTGGAGCCTAACCATGGGTGTAACCTGGCCTTAAACAAAATTAAATACAAATCACGTCAGTAAGCGACATCATCCTAAACCAAGCAAGGAACCCAAGTCATTGTCTGTCGGTCGCTGGCAGAACCGGTCATGCTAATGCTTCCCATGTTTAACTATCTTGAAGTTCAAAGGTCGTTTCAAGTTCTAGTGCGTTAGATAATCTAGCTGCTGAGATCCTTTAAAACAGTAGCCCTCTTACCCCGATCGCGGCCAAAGGTGGTTTAAACGGTGCTCAATTTCGTAACTGACTTGTGACTGATCTTGGTATAATTGACAGTAGAGAAAAAGAGACAGGTAAGGATAAGAATATTTTTACCGTTATCCAAAACTAAGATATAAACGTACTCATAACATGGGCTAGGCCTTGGATACTCTAAGCTAGAAACAACAACAAAGGGGAGATGACTATTCATGGTAATGCAATATACACTCTCTGAGAAACAGCCAAATGGCGTCAGGCTAACGGACTCGTAATCGTGAGATTGCAGGTTCGAGAGTTCGAGCCTCAGACGTTGTGTTCCTTGGAAAGGCATCCCATGCGAATTTCCCACTTGGCTCGGCCCCTTTCGGAAACGGACGTTAAACTCGGAGGTCCTGCTTCTTAAATAAGCCAAAAGTGTAGACAGGGGCGTTAAGCAAACACCATTTTCAGAAGCAGCTAAAACAGCTGGACAAACGTTTACCTGTTACATTGATACAACTGTTAAAACGTTCTTGATATGTCACAGATGATATAGTAAAAATGTGGCATAAGATGGGGTGTTTAATTAAAACATAAATGAAAGATTTAAATGACATTACTGAAAAGAGTTACGTCGGTAAATGGAAGTCACGTTAAAGGTAGAACTAGCACCAAAAAAGGCCTGTAATAAAATGGATGCTAAACGGTCACAGAGGGGCAACCTGTCTTTTTGAGCAGTCACTATTCTCCAAATTTGTTTACGGTGCACCTGAGATTAACTCATTCACTATGGAATATTGTATTTTCTTATTCTGTCGTAAGCTTTTCTTTCCGGAGCTCTGAACGGCATATCTTTATAGTGTGCACCTATTATTGGACAATATTGGACCTTTCATAGCGAAAGAGTTAAGCATACACTGTGCACAAATTTTGCATACTTAATGATAAGACGTCAAGTCGTTCCGGATCCTTGGGGGGAGTGGCTCTGTACTGTATGCCCAGGGGATGGGGGGTGTCACTGTACTGTATGCCCCGACCGTCGACCGGATCCCTGGGTACCCTAGTGGTGACGTCATCATGGCTTTCTTTACTGGTTGTTGAAGTGCTCTCAGCGATTCTCTTAAAATACACCGAATTATATTTGTTTTCTCTCTCTCTCTCTCTCTGTCTGTCTCTCTCTCTCTCTCTCCTCTCTCTCTGTCTGTCTCTCTCTCTCT
>NW_004797999.1:109780-113315 GCF_000002075.1 Aplysia californica | reverse complement strand
TCTCTCTGTCTCTGTCTCTCTCTGTCTCTCTCTCTCTGTCTCTCTCTCTCTCTCTCTCTCTCTCTCTCTCTCTGTCTCTCTCTGAAATCTATTTTTTTCATTCTTTTTGTTAATGAGGGTCTTACGCAAGCTTCTTTATGCACTTGGCTTACCTCATTTTCCTTCTGTGAAATTTTCAACAGTGTCTAAGAAACCATATTTATGTTTTGTAAAGTTTAATTTCATTGTTTTTCAAACATTGTAAATGGTTGCTTTTAAGGACAAGCAGGCTAAACCAGATTTTGGCTGTTTCCAGAAATCCTTACCTACACCAAAAGTGGGCATTGTCCTACCTATAAGAGAAGTTTGGTTTCATTGGTGTGTATATTTGTTTGGTTATAGAGAAAACTCTCCTTGTCCTTTCAAGAAACGTTATAAGAGTCCAAAAACTTTTCCTTCGATTTCCTCACAACAGCATTTTTGGGGGATAGCCCCCTTGTGCTTAAAAGTGACCAAATCTGTCCAGCATTCACAGACAAATAGAAGGGTTGGCCTCCCTAATCCTTTTATAACTGTTATTTTGGTTAGGCTCCAGCAATGCACATAGTTTTACCATAGCTCACAAACAGAGCATAGCACGTAGGAGACGAGAAAAGTTGTACTTGGTTGAGTTTGAGTTTATGAATGATTTAAATTCCCTTTATTTCGCAGTTTCAACAACATTAAAAGTTTTAAAATTTTGCAGTTTTAAACGTCACTGTATTATAAACGTCCGAATAAGAACAACTGCGGAGGTGTTATTATTCTTAATCTTTTTTTTCATCTCTCTCCGTTTTCTAAAAATATAAAACAGAAATCACTTTCTGGGCCTTAAAAAATTGAAAGACAGTCTTTTTTTTACATTAGCACTAAACGTATCTTTTTTTTTTTTCTTAAAAAAAAATTTTTCTTTGCAAAGTCAAAGATAAGTGGCTCCCTGAACATGTGTCAGGAACAATGTACATGTCGGTCACACACCCAATTCTTAGTTTCTTAGTCCGGTTCTCTCCGGATCTTGTTACAGCTCGCTACAAAAATCGTTCCAGCCCGAAGTGATACGAATCCTGATATGAATACTCTTTACCCGTACTCGAGTGTTTTTCGAAAGGTTGAAAGGGGGGGGGGGGGGGGCTGCTGTGTTCGTATTTTGTCCAGAAGTCGCCACAGTCAATGCTGTGTCAAACATCAAAGCAGGCGCAAAGTGGTGGCAGTTTTTATATTATTCTATAGGTTTTTTTCTTACTCATGAGCTGCTGTTCTCTCTTTTTCTTGGAGGGGAGGGGGGAGGGGGAACTCTCTCACGAAACAACATTGTGATCTGAATGCTGTACGCCTTGAAGATATTTTCTGGATGAACGTCTGACGCTGTGTGAAACTGAATTTTGCATAAGGCTCAAAGTGGTAAGATTTCTGCCATTTCTCTCTCTTTTTGATCAAGAATCATGATTAATAAACTATTTTATGTATGTTTTTCTGTGAAAGTGGAAAAGTATTTATATCGTTATAAATTATAGGGCAATTTCTACAGGGTGAAATCTTTATCACGTTGTTATTACTCCAAATGTGCTGTTTGTTATAACTGTAGTATTAGTGGTACTGTTAGAACTGCTACTAATGCTGCAGCACCTCTTCCCCCTTCCTCCCTCTCTCCTCCATCACCTCCTCTTCTCCCCCCTCCTCTTCTCTCCCTTCCTCTTTATCCTTGTCCCCATCTCTCCCCCTCCGCCTCATACTCCTCCACGTCTTCGGCCTTCCTCCTCATCGCCCTCCTCATCTTCCCCTTCCCTCCTCCCCCCCCTCCTCCTCCTCTTATTACCCGACTTCACTAACGACGTATTATCCTTTTACTTCACACAACACCTCACTGGACACTCATTTCGGGGTTAGAAATTGTTCCAGGTGGCAAGCAAGTTGAAGAGAAAAGCACAGACAATACTAGAAGAATGATAGCAAACACTCAAGCTATGTCTATAAAATATCGACTACTAAGTGCAAGACACCACCATCAGCCTTTTTAAAAAACTTGGTAAGTGTTTTACGGCGCTCGCAACTGCATAAGGTCATATGAGCGCGCGGAACACACTAAACTTTTTTAGTGGGTAGGAAATTTTGAGTTTTGCCCAGTTAGCGGCTGAAGCCTACTCTTATCGATTTTTAGACCACCAATGTATCTTTAACGTGCGCAACTTGCACACGGGCTCTCCGAAATATTTTGCCCTTGTCCGAGAGGGCTAGGTGTAGATCTTTCCTACCAGTAGATCAGGGGTGTGGGCTGGGGAGTAGCAGTAGAAAGGCTGCAGAAAGAGCCAGGAGCCCAGAGGAGGGGGCAAAGGAGGTGAGGGGGTGGGGGCAGAACGTGGAAACGAAAGTAGGCGACCGAACATTGCTTGAGAGAAGGAAAGGAAGTGAAAGGAGACAATTTTAGAGAGGAAAATTTTTCGGTCGCTACCCGGATTCGAACCCGGGACCTTTCAATGAGAGGCCAACACCTTAACCTCTATGTCACGAAAGCCCCCATAAGCCTTTTTAAAAAGTGGGCTATGATGGATGGAGTCCTACTCTGGACAGTAGATTTTATTACCGTTCATGTAGAGAGATGTTGACATTTGAAGAGTCCACAGTAAAAACGAGCATAATCACAAACTGGAAATTGAGAAAGTGTCGACTTAAAAAGCTTTTGGACTCATAACTTCATGTTTGTTTGATTGGTGGTTTATTGTTATATTTGTTGAATGGGAAATCTAAAAACAAATATTTAAAAAAACCCAGTTGAACAGAAATACAGTTATGAGTCAACAAGCGTACAGAATTTATACCCTCACAATTTTCAGTTTGTGACAAAGCCACCCCCCCCCCCTCTCTGAGCTCTTCATTTGTTTTTGTCTTCACTTCGAGGTGCAAGTTTAAAAATCATATAATCATATAATAATATAGCTTGTCCAAATAATTCCTTGATATAAGAATCCAAGTTCTTTCCTTCCTTCCCTCCCTAAAAAATTTAATACCCCCCCCACCCTTTTCCAACACTCCCATCCCCAACACCCCCACCTGCCCACTCCTTTTGCCTACACCTATTTCACAGCTCAAGGTAAAGAAACAATATCAAGGAACCACATCTCATCTCCATCTTCACCCTCAGAAAATCCGACACCACCACCATGGCTACAACAGTTTCAAGACCCGCCAAAATCGTCCTTGAAGATCCCTCAGAGTTCCGTCCGGAGAACCAAGACGCTTCCGCCTTCCGGGACTTCCGGGTCCACAACGTTCCGGACAGAGTGAGGAAGACATATGACCTGATGCACACCAACCAGACGGTGGACTTTGTCAAGGTACTGTCTGTGGGCGCATAGTGAGAGTTGGAGGATGGATGAGTAATGCTAATGAATGAATGAATCAATCAATCAATCAATGGTAAAATACTATTATTATTAGTATCTTTAATGTGAGAGAGAAAGGGTTAGAGAGAGTTCTCTGGAGAGGCAGAAAGGGGAAGAGGATGAGAGAGAGAGAGAGA
>NW_004797999.1:106111-108135 GCF_000002075.1 Aplysia californica | reverse complement strand
AGACAGACAGACAGACAGACAGACAGACAGACAGACAGACAGACAGACAGACAGAGAAAGAAAGGGAAAGAGTGTGAGAGAGAAAGAAAGAGAGGGGGAGAGAGAGAAGATAGATAGAGAGAGAGGTTGGGGTTAGGGTCTTTTTTTATTGTTAAAAATAAATGCATAAAACTGGGAACAGATAGAGAAATGAGCTTACAACTAAGTAAATAAAATAAAATCAACCGATCAATAAATGAATGAGTGAATGAATGAATGAATGAATGAATGAATGAAAACATAAATTATCAATAATTTTAAAAAAATTAATAAATAGAATAAATAATGTTTTTCTTTTTAAAGTTCGAGGCTCTGGCAGTATTTCATCTCCCCTCAGCTGACTGGACTTATCCACGACATCGGCAAGATCATGCACATCTGGGGAGAGCCTCAGTGGGCTACAGTGGGCGACACGTTCGTGGTGGGCTGTGCCCCGGACCCCAGCATCGTCTTTGGCGTGGAGTCCTTCGCCAACAATCCTGACCTCAAGGACCCTCGCTACAACACGACTCTAGGCATGTACGAGGCGAACACCGGCCTGGATAATGTGCTCATGTCTTGGGGGCATGATGAGTACCTATACAGAGTGCTTCTAGTGAGTTTTTAGTTTTAGTAAGAGTTAGCTTAGTTTTCTAGAAAGGTTTAATGGCGCTCGCAAAAGCATAAGGTCACATTATGAGCGCCAAGGGGTAGATGTCAACGGAGAAGTCGAAACGAGGAATCAGGCCTATTTGGCTCACCTCTCTAGCCTCAACAGCATAAAACCCGCTTCAACTATCAAAGCACTCCGGAAATAGCAGTTCACAAGAGGGTGACCAACATACAAAAGAAGTAGAGTGAAAATGACGATAGTAAGGATGAGGAAAGAAAAAGTAGCAGTCCCCCCCTATCTTGTTCTGGCACAGTATGAGCATGACATTGATAAATCAGCCCATTGACAATTCTACTGCGCATAATAAGAACATTTTATTACCCCCCCCCCCCCCTTCTATGGGAATGGCCTAAAGACAACTTCATCTATGGGAATGGCCTAAAGATAACTTCAGTCCGTTGCACTGCCCTGGAGAGGGGCTTAGTAAGAGTTTTGCTGCACTTGCAATACAATAAGGTCATATAAGTGCCCAATGGTAGTGAGTACAGTTGATAGTTACGGCTATTATTAGTACCGGCGTTTGTGGTGTAGGGGTTAGGTGCCTCGCTGTCGCACGCAGAGGACCTCCCTTCGATTCTTGAGTGGGTGGGGGGATGGGGGTATTTTTATCGAGTATCTCGGTCTTTCTGATGGGATGTTGTATCCTTCTTACTCTTCGCCCAGGTTGGCCCTGACAAGCATGGTCGGAAGCCCGCCTCCTAAATCATCTAAATTGCGTTTGTAGAAGCGTAAAAACGTTACATTTATGTCGTTTCTATTTAGAGACTTGATTGCTACCGTTGTTGGTACATCTTTGTGGAGCAAAGGCCGCCAATCTACTTCATAGATTAGAGCGAAGCTGACATTTTACGGGATAATATACCCATGTGGTCAAGGCATACAAAGATACAAAGCACTCGTGGTGGGTCGAGTTATGGCATGATATTTACCTGCTTGCTTGCTTCTGTCGCGGGTACATATTATTTGTGGACGCGAGGTCGTCGACCTATGTTATAGATTTTTAATGGTTGCTGTTTAGTATGCTTAGCTCTAGAGCTTGGGGTCATGACATCAAGTATATCAGACAAAGGGGCCTTTTTGAAAATCGCAACGGCACGACACGGAGTCCCCATTTAAATAAAAAATCAGAACACATACCGCACTCTCCATGAGCTTTAGTATAATATATTAAAATATATTAAACACCGTCCGGACCCCACATTTTAGTGCAAGATAGAAGATATCCTATTTAGTAGGGGGAAACCCACAATATGGCAAACAAAGCGTTCACGTACAAAAAAACGAAAGCGTATGATGCCCAGAGAGAGAGAGAGAGAGAGAGAGAGAGAGAGAG
>NW_004797999.1:77981-105185 GCF_000002075.1 Aplysia californica | reverse complement strand
GAGAGAGAGGAGAGAGAGAGAGAGAGAGAGAGAGAGAGAGAGAGAAAGAGAGAGAGAGAGAGACTGTGTGTTTGTCAACTAGCACTTCCCTGTATGTCACGCAGGGTTCAGTGTGTGCCAATGAATGCACCCTGGGATTTCACATGTAGGCCTACAATTTTTAAAAAAGCAATAATTCTTCACCTATCTTGAATCCAACTTCTGTTATCGTCGAAATAACCCTCCACCAGTAACCAAGTGACAATATTTTTTTTTTTAAACAGTCACGGCTCTTCAACTTATGAAAGTAATAGGGAACATAATACCAATAATCCATTTGACTTGCTAACAGTACCCATGTTGGGGCCAACTTGTATAACAATTCTCTTCTTATCTTTTCTTTTTGAAGGAGTAAAGGTTAATACACTTTAGATCAGAACTGGAACACTGAGCCTATCTTAGTAGAGTAGATGAGCTCTTACAATTTATGTCACGCAGTCTTCTGTACGTTCCGATGAATGCACTCTGGGATTTCAAAGCATGTACAGTTTTAAAAAAAATAATTTTTAAAACTATCTTGAATCCAACTTGTTCTGTCGTTGAAATAACCCTCCACCATTAGCCAACCAATTGACAATATTAAAAAAAACCCCAAAAAGTCACGGCTCTTCAACTTATGAAAGTAATAGGAAACATAATACCAATAATCCATTTGACTTGCTAACCGTACCCATGTTGGGGCCAACTTGTATAACAATTTCTCTTATCTTATCTTTTTGAAGGAGTTACGGTTAATACACTTTAGATCAGAACTGGAGCACGGAGTCTATCTTAGTAGAGTAGATGAGCTCTTACAATTATGTCACACAGGCTTCAGATGGTGCCGATGAATGCACTCGGGGATTTCACAGCATGTACAATTTAAAAGTTAATAATTCTTCACCTGTCTTGAATCCAATTTGTGTTGTCGTTGAAATAACCCTGTACCAGTAGCCAAGTGACTATATTTTTTAAAAAATATTCACGGCTCTTCAACTTATGAAAGTAATAGGGAACATAATACCAGTAGTATACTTGACCTGCTAAACGTAGGACTACTTGCATGTCTCTGACCTTTTCTTTTTGAAGGGATTACGGTTAACACACTTTAGGTCAGAACTGGAGCAAGGAGCCTATCTTAGTAGAGTAGATGAGCTCTTACTATAATGTTATACACACCCTAGTTAACATAATAAAAATCATTTTGGAGGTTGGCTGTCTCGACCCTGCTGTACGTCAGGCTAACTTGGGCTGAGTGGGACACACATCCTAGGAGAAAGACAGGGGAAAGCTATCTGCTTGATAGAGTAGACAGTAAACACGCCCTCTTAGGAAATCGAACTCGTGTCTTCTACGCACAGTGAGGACGTACATTACCCGACCATTACGTCAAATACGGCAGTGTTGTGTGGGTGAAGAATGTTCAGGAAGAAATGTAGATGGAGGTAGGGAACAGCCGTCGGTCACAAAGATTTAAGTTGGGCCGGACGCCAGGCCTAATCTTAATTTTAAAAATCATTCTGTGGTAGATGTATTATTGTACTGTCTAAATCGCAACTACAGTATATAGTGGGTCACCATCATCATCATTATCGTCAAGTACCAGATCTGCAATAAACATTAGCGTTCATTGTTCGCCGATCTTTTCTTTCCTTGAATGCCCCCCCCAACCCCCCCCCCCAACCCCCCCCCCCAACCCCCCCAAAAACAAAAAACAAAAAACAAACAAAAAACAAACAAACAAACAAAAACAAACAACAAAAGACAAACAACAACAACAAAAGAAACAGTTGAACAGAAAATTAAAAAACACCCCAGGTTTTCCATATCAGCAAATCTGAGTCGATCCCTGCCTCGTTTGCTTTTAATATTTCCAGTGACAGAAAGATGAACAAAGCATTTATATTTCAGTGTTCCAGAAACGGCTCGCATAGTGGCTTTTTTTTTTTGGCCGGGTGGGGTTGGGAATGTGGAGGTGGGGCAAAGTGAGCGACCCAAGCACGCTTCCGAGGAAGAATACACTCTTAATACTCTTATAAACCGCTTCTCTAAAGTTATCATTTTTGTGGATGGTTATTATTATTATTATTATTATTATTATTATTATTTTTATTATTACTATCATCCTTATTATTATTAGTATTATCTTTTAAAAATTATTATTATCATTCTTATTTATTATTATTATTATTATTATTATTATTATTATTATTATTATTGTTATTGTTGTTGTTGTTGTTGTTGTTGTTGTTGTTGTTGTTGTTGTTGTTGTTGTTGTTGTTGTTGTTGTTGTTGTTGTTGTTGTTGTTGTTGTTGTTGTTGTTGTTGTTGTTGTTGTTGCTGTTACTGTTGCTGTTGCAATTAAAATAGAAGCAACAGAAATATGGTATCTTATGAGACTGTTGAGAATATCGTGGGAGGAAAAGAAATCAAATGAGGTTGTGCTTGATGAAGCACGCGTGGGACGCTCACTGTTAAAAACAATTAGAAAACGACAGTAAATGCAGTTTTTGGGACACCTGAATAGACATAAAGGTCTTGAACAATCATATAACTCTCACAGGTAAAATTGAAGTCAAACGAGGCTGTGGTAGGCCCAGAGCAATTTACTTAAGGAACCTAAACAAATGGGTAGCATGGAAAGATAAGGGAAACGTAGCTTTTTTAAGAGCATCCGAGCAAATGAATGAATAGAGAACCATGATCACCGATGTCTGCCGCAGATCTGGCGCTGGATGATGATTATTATTCTCTGTTCAGGGCAACAAACACTCTCTGCCGGAGGAAGCCCTCTACATGATCCGCTTCCACTCGTTCTACCCCTGGCACTCCTGCGGGGCATACACCCAGCTGACCAACGACAAGGACAATAGCATGTTGCGATGGATACGGGAGTTCAACAAGTTTGACCTATACACGAAGGCACCCGACATGCCGGACATTGAAGAGCTCAAGCCCTATTATCAGGTATGTCGACTGAGTGGACAAAGGCTGAGCTCGCTGTTGCTGATTGCATAACAAAGCTTTGCACAGTAATAATCATATATTATGATCATTTGGAGGCACTTACAGGATTGCGGATTGTTTTAATCAGTAAGAACTAGTGTTGTTGGAGGTGTGCTTCCTCGACTCTGTCTGATGGGCTGGCTTGTGTCGAAAGTTTTTTGGGTTTTTTCAGAGGGGGGGGGGGGGGGTAAGTTTTACCGCCCTCGCAACTAGTTACTGCATGCAATCATATGAGCGCGTGGGACACACTGTGCATGATTGCTTGATTGTTCATTGAATGGTTGCCGGGTGCTCTGAAAATGGTGAAATGGTATAGGTTTAACTCCCCTATCAACACTATTAAGAGGCGGGGCTTCCGAGTTTAACGTCCATCTCCGAAAGGACCGAGCCATATAATATGGGAAATTCTTGAAAAGTGCCTTTCCCAAGGACACAACGTCGGACCGAGCTGAGGCTCGAACCCCCGAACTTGCAATCTCACGATTACGAGTCCGGTAGCCTAACCACTAGGCTGCCGACGCCACTCCGGGTGTTCTGGTTTGCTCTAGGATATATTTTTCTTATCAAACAACTATCGTTCTTTTCTCTTCTCTTTATGTTCTTTGTATGTTACTCTTTAACTTTAATTACACGTCTAATCTTCGTCACTTACATTATGGCCTATTTGTATTTGCCGTAAAACTCTTACAAAGACTAAAAATGATTGTTCCTTATTCAATCTGTTCCAGGGACTCATCGACAAGTACCTCCCCGGAAAAATCAAATGGTGATCTGACTCTGGCAAGAGGTGAAAGGAAACATAATTTGCCCTCAACCTGCAGTTTTGACAGAAGAAGCAGATGATTCACCCAGCTGCTTCTAGTACATTCCTTCTCAATGTTATCTCTCCCTTTCTGTATTAGATCATTTTATTTGTGTTTAACATTTTTTGTAAAACAATAATTACAATGATATACCTGATTACATTTTATACTGGATCAAACAAGTGAAATACCGTTTGATATTTCCTACGCACAACTGACCCGGTTAAAGTTTGTCAAAGCCAAAGGAGCTATATTTTACGTTGTGGCATGGTGTGTCTTTTATACTGCAACAAAACGATAGAACCGAAGAACATGTACGACAAGGTTCCTATTTTCCTGTAGTATAATTGCTGCTTAGCATAATACATGTACTTTGTTTTTACGCCTCGAAAATATTTATTCAGATGAATTTTATATACAATAATTAATCCGACTCTCTTTCCAAGAAGCTTTTCATTTTCTCTGGGACGTGAAGGATGTTTCTTTTCTTACTAACTGTATACTTTATTATAAGAAAGAGTGCGGCCAAGACTACGATTTTACTCTATATGCCCCTATGTGATGCTACCGTTATTCCTGTCTTTATGATCCATTACAATAAAATGTCATTACTACTACACTGCAGGTATTGTTTGTTTGTTTCTTGAGTAAAGAGAAGCACATCGACACAATATTTAGCCCTGGTAAAAAGTACAGAGATGTAACAAGAGGGAAAGTGTAGAGGTAGGACCTTCCTCCAACCACCCGCTCAACAGCTCTAATGAATGAACTTGAAAAAAAAAGTATTTTTTGCTGAATCAGCACAATATCAGTCCCACCAACTTCACCAGGTGGGCTTACACATCAAAACAGTAGAAACAGTGGAAGACCCAGCACATACGAGAAACCTGAATTACACGGCTATGTAATATGACGTCGCTTGGCACTGCAGAGAGAACAAGGGGCCAATATTATTGTCTTCGATAATATATTATTATTATTAAGCTTGCAGCTGTAATTACACGAGTTGAAAATTTTTCATTATGTGCGCGAGGCCAAAGGAAACAAAAGGAGCAGATTATACTAGAGCTTCCTATCAACCATTGTCATGTGGTCTTGAATAGAGGAAAGAAAACGACCGATATCTTGTACAGGAAATGGTGTTTGTTTCTCTTTTTTGTTTCGTTTTTAAACGAAGTAATTGTAAATCTACTTCAAAATAAACCACAGTGATCAGTAAAAGAAACCGGGGCTTAAATAGTAATATTATCATTGAGATCTAAATGAGGGTATGTCTGATTGGACGTTGTATCCCTCTCAGCCCAGGATGAAGCAGTTCACCTCTGGTGGTGTTTAGTGTTTATAATTTAGAAAATTCGTGCATTAGCAGCAGACCGAAAAACAGAATTAACATTAACAATTTGGTCAAAATCGACTATCGAAACTTTTTGCAAGAAGTAATATAAAATGTCCGAGTAGCTTGCCTCAACACCAGGTTAAGCCGTAATAAAGCGGACGAGTTAAATGATTTAATTATTGAAACGAACCTTGATATTTTAGGTATGACAGAATCATGGTTGCTGGAGTACGGTGACGATGCTATTTTATCAGCAATATGTCCAGTTGGTTATTCAATTAAGTCTTTCCCTCGTGTCGGGCGTAGAGGAGGAGGAGTAGCATTTATTTATAGAACTAGTTTAGCACAAGTTACTGTGACAAAGATTCCCTGTCACTCATGTGAGGCTGCTTTAATGTCATTCCAGCTGCAGTCCAAAAGCATTACCATCTGCTGCATATACAGGCCACCAGCGTGTAAAGCAAATTACATCAAACTATCCGTTTTTATGGAGGTATTTCTAAATTTAATTTCAACTCTGAAGATGAAAAGTACACCATTCATTATAACTGGTGATTTTAATTTTCACTTTGGCTCTGAAAACCCTGTCACTAAAAGTATATGCAACCTGCTGACAGAAAATGATTTAAAACAACTCGAACAAATACCAACACATAAAAGTCAGCACATCCTAGACTGGGTTATCTCCCCTATTGAAAAGAACCGTGTGAAACGCATAAACGTTCTGGACAAAGACATTTCGGATCATTGTCTTCTTATTGTTGACTTGAACATCAAAAGACCAAGGAAAGAAATAAAAACAGTTCATTCCCGGAATCTGAACGATATAAATTTACACCAGTTTCAATGTGACATTCGTGATGCTCTTGCTATTAGTTCCCCTTTTAACATAGAAACCCTCAATACCATCATGAGGAATATTTTAGATGATCATGCTCCAGTTAAAAAACGAAAATGATCTCATCGACCTGTTGGTAGGTGGTTTAATTTAGAAATAAAGGCTGCAAAAAAAAAGAAGAAAAAAGACAAGCGGAAAGAAAATGGAGAAAAACACGACTTGAAGTGTATAAGGGAATATTAATATTTTATTACTATGATGAAGAATTCTGTTAGTAAATTTTTTTACCAAGGCCAAGCGTACTTTCTTTTTGTCAAAATTTGAAAATGTTAAAACTTGTAAGGAACTTTTTGATGTCTCTAGCGAACTGCTTGGCTACCAAAACAGAACAGAATTACGCCCTGGCACCGATAGAAATCTTTGTAGTAGCTTTTAAGACTTTTTCCCTTAAAAAGTCACCCCTAATCAGGCAAGAGCTCGATAAAATGTACGCAATTGCCCCAAATTACCATCAGTTTAAAAGGGGCTAGTCATCGACTATTTTACTTTAGCAACGGAAGAAGAAATCAAAAAGATCATATTAGATAGTCCATCAAAAAGTTGCGCCTTAGACCCCATGCCCACCAGCCTTTTAAAGAAATGTTTGCATGAACTTCTTCCACATATCACCCACATTGTAAATGATTCTCTCCTCACAGGCACAGTACCAAATTGCTTTAAGACAGCACATGTTAGACCCCTTTTGAAAAAAGCTGGACTTCACGAAAAGGACTTAAATTTTTTTAGACCAGTTTCAAATCTTTCTTTCCTATCCAAAATTCTGGAAAAAGTTGTGTCTAATAGACTGTTACATCATATTAAAGCAAAAAATCTTAGCGAAGTCTATCAGTCAGCATACAAGATACATCATAGTACCGAGACAGCGTTACTTAAGGTCTGTACTGATATTTTAAAATATTTTGATGAAAAAAAGATGTGTCTTCTTACTCTTTTGGACCTTTCGGCTGCATTCGATACCATTGATCATGACATTTTACTCGAGAGATTAAATACTACTTTTGGCATAAAGGGTACTGTCCTGCGATGGTTTGAGTCATCTTTTAAAGATCGATCATAAGCAGTTGTGGTTGGAAGCACATGTTCTGATAATGTTTTGCTTAGATGTGGTGTTCCTCAGGGGTCTGTTCTTGAACCTATTGCAGATATTTTAAGACAATAAGGCATGAATTACCATCTTTATGCTGATGACACTCAAATTTATAAGTCTATTGATTTAGATCAAATGCCACTATTAGTCGACTCTACTGAACAATGTACTAGAGATTTAAAAATCTGTACCCGTAGAATTATGCAAATTTAAAAAGCCAAATTATGCCCCAAAAAAGCAAAATTATGCCAAAATTATGCAAGTTACCGTAACACCATTCGCAACATGTTTTGCACTTTTTCAACATGAAGTTTCATGATTTTCATGTTTTATGTACTGAAAAAGTGAAAACAGAACATATCAGTATCAGTAATTTGTTGTGTATTTGGAAAAGAAAACAATACGCATCAGTAAAAAAAAAAAAAAAAAAAAAGCAACCTTAAAATATAATCTCTGTAACTTTCAGCTGTAGATCTAGATCTAGATCTAGATATCTATAACTATAAAGGAAAGAAAAATGTTTTAAAATAATAATAATAATAATAAAGGACATCTGGATCTCTGATGCTGGCACATTTCTAAAACCAGGGACACATGTCAAATATGAAACATCAGCAGACATGAGAGCAACAACTTTTGATGGATTGAAAAATTGAACATGCTCAAGGAACAAAATCACAACCCATAACCAAGATCTTCTAACAAGGGAAATAGCCAACTTTTCACTTAAATGAGACTTTTTACGGTGATTACGTCCCTTTACTCACATGGCGGGCGTTAATTAATTGTTTATTGTTTTGTGAAAAAACGTGAAAAAACGCGGAGAATCCAAAATTATGCAAATGTTGCAGAATTACGCGAAAAAACGCGGCCGGCACCGCCGCACAATCGCATAGTCCTAGGGGGACAGAACTATATGGATGACCAGCAATAAATTGAAACTAAATGATGACAAGACGGAAATAATGTTGAGTGGAAATACAAAAGCCATTAGAAATCTCCCAGAACTACAAATTGATATTAATAACCGTACCATTCGTTCAAAAAAGAAGTCTTAAAAATCTAGGGGTTCAGTTGGATTATGATATGTCTATGTCCTCCCAAATTATTAGCCAGCTCTGCAAAAGTATTTACTTTCAGCTTAAGAAAATTGGCAGTGTAAGAAATTATTTAACTAAAGCAGCAGTCAAGACACTTGTGACAACACCGATTTTTATCAAAGTTAGATTACTGTAATGCTATTTTGTCTGGTTTGACAGCCAAAAAACTATCAAAGTTACAAGTACTCCAAAATGAAGCAGCAAAATTGATAATGAAACAAAAGAAATCAGCGAATGTAACACCAATTCTGAAAGAACTACACTGGCTGCCAATTTAAAAAAAAGGATCAAATACAAAACTGCCGTTCTCTGTTTTAAATGTATAAATGATAGTGCACCCTTTTATCTTAAAACATTCCTGGAATTATATCATCCACATAGAGCCCTTAGATCAGCCTCTGATAATATAATTCTTAAAACTCCAAAACAAAATTACACAATTTTATTCTTTGGTCCCTAGGTATGGAACGAACTCCCATATAAAATAAGATCTGCCCCAACAATTTCCATTTTCAAAAATCAGCTGAAACATTTTGTATTCACAAAAGCATACCTGTCATAATGATGTACTGTGATATATTATATATGCATGTGTATGCCAGACTGAAGAAATAGCGAGTGAGAATGGGAGAGAGAAAGAGAGAAAGAAAGAGAGAGAGAGAAAGAGAGAGATAGATAGAGAGAAAAGAGAGACAGACAGAGAGAGAGAGAGGGGGGGGGGAAGAGAGAGAGAGAGAGAGAGAGAGAGAGAGAGAGAGAGAGAGGGAGGGAGAGAGAGAGAGAGAGAGAGAGAGAGAGAGAGAGCGAGAGAGAGAGAGAGAGAGAGAGAGAGAGAGAGAGAGAGAGAGAGAGAGAGAGAGAGAGAACGGACATGTTTTTCTATCTGTATAGAATGAATGCTTTAATGAATGTTTCTAGTTACTCACGTTTCACCTGTATTGTGACCGTTCTTGAAATTTTTATTGCATTGTATATTTTAGTGAACACATTTCCAACCTCACTGCGAGACTGTTTTTCTCATATAAATTTTTACACACATTTATATCATGTATAATACGTTGTTTTACGTACACGCATGTCAATTTATTTTTAAGATGTGATGTCTTTTTCGTTGTAATGCGCATTGAGCATTTAAAAATAATGGAAATGCGCAGCATATATGCTATTTATTATTATTATTATTATTATTACTATTATTATTATAATAGGCCTACTATTAAAATGATCTAAATAGAATCTGGTGGGGTTGAAATAATGAATTAACAAACTGGAGTTAACATGTTGTCCATGCACCAGTCTCAATCTGGTTCTGAAATTCAGATGTTAATTATTCAAAAGCCAAACGAGGCCTACATTCAACTAATTTGTTTATTTGGAATATTTCCATGCAGCCTGGCAATGTACGTGTCATTTACCCCACATTGACACCATTTAGTTTTGGATTATTTAGGAGGCGGGCTTCCGATCATTTCTGGCAGGGCCAAATCCATGCTGAAACTGAGAGGGTACAACATCCCAGGAAAAAAACTTGAAGTGTTCGTAAAAATCCTCCCCACTCGGGAATGAACTCGGTGCTCCTGCATGCTACAGCAAAGCACCGAATCAAGCAATACACCACAGACGCTGGAGAACCAAATGTCACACCTTCATAAATGACACAAATAGGAAAGCATGGATATTTCAATTTCACACCACAGCTGTAGTGCTCTCTCACTCTCAAGTCAGACTTCACTGAATGGGGGGGGGGGGGGGGGGGGGACAACTAATTTAATATCTTCTGTACTTCACAGAGTACTCAGTGTGAAATCAGTGGTAATAAAACATTCTTCGTGTCCTTCTGTTAAAAAGACAAATCAACCAAACAAACAAACGTGCAGCTGCATTTTGCCCTGTTTTGATATGAAAATCCCTAACTTTTAATAAATATGACAAGAAACTGAATAACACCGTGTGTCCTCTTTTGTGTCATTATTATGGTTGAGAATTCCTTTTTTAACTACATTACATGTATTATTTCCCTTGGTTTATCAGAACTTTCAGCCGGTTCTGCAGTGACCAATGGAAACCCTCGAATACATTTTTAAAAATAGCTTACATTATAGCACCGAAATATTATCTCTACAATTGAACCACAGGCCTCATTTTCTGATACTTAAAGCCTGCTGGATAAAGTGTAGCCTGTAGGAGACTGAGCAACTATGATCATATTTCACTTCTCTGTGCATGTTAAAATGATGTGAAAACGGAACTCGGTTAAAATCAAAAAGCGAAAAAAAAAGTAAGTTTATGAATAAAGAGAAGCACATCGACACAATAAAGGTCATTTAGTCTCTCTCTCTTTGTAAAGTGTTCTACGGCGCTCGCAACTGCATAAGGTCATATGAGCGCGCGGGACACACCTAATATTTTCAGTTGGTAGGAAATTTTGAATTTTGCCCGGTTGGCGGCCGAAGCCAACTCTTATCGATTTTAGACCACCCAGGGATCTTTAACGTGCGCAACTTGCACACGGGCCTTCCGAGACTTTTCGCCCTTGTCCGAGAAGGCTAGGTGTAGATCTTTCCTACCAGAAGATCAGTGGTGTGGCTGAAAGACAGCAGTAAGAAGAAGCGAAGGAGAAGCAGTAGAAAGGCTGCAGAAAGAATCAAGAGCCCAGAGGAAGGGGCAAAGGAGGTGAGGGGGTGGGGGCAGAAAGAGGAGACGAAAGCAGACGACAGAACATTGCTAGAGAGCAGAAAATGAGGTGAAAGGAGACAAATTTAGAGAAGAAAATGTTTCGGTCGCTACCCGGATTCGAACCCGGGACCTTTTGAATGAGAGGCCAACACCTTAATCTCTAGGCCACGAGAGCCCCCGATCATTTAGTGCAGGGAAGAAGCAAGACAAAAAGACAAAAATAACAGTGGGGGGGGGGGGGGGGAGAAAAGAAAGAAGTAGGACCTACCACTGTGGTACCCTCCAAGGATAAATCTTAGCTTTTTAGTTTTAGTAAGTGTTTTACGGCACTTGCAACACAATAAAGTCATAAAAGTGCCGAAGATTAGAGGTGTTAAAATACAAGAAAGTAACAAACACAAAAAAGAAGGAGGGGAGATAAGGACGATAGATGTTTGATAGGAAAGAAGAAGCAAACAACACCAGAGCACCTGCCAACCACCCATGGATAAATCTTAGAACTCTACAAACATAATTTGAATCAAAGCAAACCTCCACTTCATACAGGGCAATTGTTTCTGTTTGTACTGGGGGTCATACACTTCTGAGAAACATCAGAGTAGGGATGAAACTAGATCAAACCGAAAAATTTGTTTGTTTTTTAGTTTTAGCAGAGGTTTTACGGCGCTCGCAACTGCATAATGTCATATGAGCGATAGAAGATTAGAGGTGTTACAAGAGAGTGGGAAACATAAAAAAGAAGGGGAGATAAGGACGATAGATGTTTGATAGGAAAGTAGAAGCAAACCACACCAGAGCACCTGCCAACCACCCACTTTGTTCGTTTAAGTAAAGAGAAGCACATTGACTTGACACAAATGATGGTCATTTCCTTTGTGCAGGGGAAAAAGACAGACAGGCAGAAACAAGAAAGGGTACGTAAAAACTAAAAGAGTAGGACCTACCAGTTGCACCCTCTGACCACCCGCAAGTCAATAAAAAACGCGAGAAAAATATAAATCAATGTAATCTCATTGTTTTGGGGCGATCGCAACTGCATAAGATCATATGAGCGCGCGGGACACATTAAACATTTTCAGTTGGTAGGAAATTTTGAATTTTGCCCTGGTGGTGGCTGAAGCCTACTCATATCGATTTTAGACCACCAAGGGAGCTTTAACGTGCTTAACTTGCACACGGAATCTCCCAGATTTTTCGCCATTGTTCGAGAAGGTTAGGTGTAGATCTTTCCTACCAAAAGATCAGGGCTGGGGCTGAAAGACAGCTGTAAGAAGGAGTCAAGGAGTAGTTGTAGAAAGACTTCAGAAAGAGTCAGGCTGCCCAGAGGAAGGGGCAAAGGAGTTGAGGGGGTGGGGGCAGAAAGTGGAGACGAAAGCAGACGACAGAATATTGCCAGAGAGCAGGAAAGGAGGTGAAAGGAGACAACTTTAGAGAAGAACATTTTTTGGTGGCTACCCAGATTCGAACCCGGGACTTTTGAATCAGAGGCAAACACTTTAACCTCTGGGCCACAAGAGCCCCCAAAGGTATCTCTAGTCTAACGTGTGCAACTAGCTCACAGGACCTCCGAGATATTTCGCCGTTGTCCGAGAAGGCAAGAAGTGTAGATCTTTCCTACCAGAAGATCAGGAATGTGGCTGAAAGACAGCAGTAAGAAGGAGCCAAGGAGTAGCAGTAGAAAGGCTGCAGAAAGTGTCAGGAGTCCAGAGGAGGGGGCAAACGGGGTGATGGGGAGAAAGTGGAGACGAAAGCAGACGACAGAACATTGCTAGAGAGCAGGAAAGGAGGAGAAAGGAGGCAATTTAAGAGAAGAAAATTTTGCCGTTACTACTCGGATTCGAACTCAGGACCCTTGAATGAGAAGCGTACACCTAAACCTCTAGGCCACAAGAGCCCTAAAATAATCTCAGACGCAGGCACTATCCACATACTTTTATTAATCAGGCTCAGTTTTTCTTAAACAAAACTAAGCAAGAACACAGTTGAAAGTGACACTTCTTTATTCTGCAAAAAAGATATCTAAATTGTGAGTCAGAACTTTTGGATAGTTTTGAGTCACATTCTTATTTCAATACTTGCACAAGCCCTCCTTTTCTGGGTAAATGTTTCACTGAATTCGTGATTGGGAGTGAATTCATCATTGGGGAAGAAAAGGTCTTGAGAAAGAGGATAAAGTTAGTAACAATCAAAAGACGCCTCTTTAAGAAACAAAAGAAAAGACGAATTTATAAAGGAAACTTTTGTTCAAAGACAAAAGTATGAGAGAAAAAAAGTCTACAATACAGAGTTAAAAGTTATGCTTTATCTTGAATAACACCATGTTCTATTTAAAAAGTAGGTAACATATAAGGAAAAAAAAAAAAACCCAGCGTGACCTGAAGAACCTTGATGATATTATCTTCAAATCCGAATACCTTAACCACAGTGAGAAAAAATCGTTAGCAAAAAATCTAATTGTACTGGTAGAGTGCCTTGACAAAATCTTAAGCCATCTTAGTCATGAAAGTTTTCATGACTATCAGAGGCAAGTGACGTACTTTCAAAATTTCACCGAAGCTGTTTCAATTGATTCAAATAGAGCTCAACTTCACAAATTGTGTATTATGCTAACATATTTTCGAAACTTTCTGGCTGTCTCTTCAGAAGGCTAAATACTGATACTGATATTGATAACGAAAAAAAAGCAACTTTATCATAAACACAATGTCAAGTCAGTCATATTATAATTGACTTGAGGACACATAATACATAAATAGATTTAAAAATAGTCTGCTGCATACAAGAAACTAATAAATCACCTTAATAATTGTCTAGAAATATATCTTTTTCCTACAAAAGCAAAGCTAAAAGCGAAGTCATTTTAAAAAGTCCACATTTTTTAAAGAAAAGAGTGTAATGGAACAGCACTCCTTACATAACTTTTAGGCTCATCTGAAATCTTTGATCAGTTGACAGTGAACATTGCTTTTTTTTTCTTCCAAAGTCCAAATTTTCACCCAAACAGATGTCACAGGAAAACTAGGCAGAATATGAGTTCATCAGAAACCAGCATTATCAAAATTCATTTGCTCTTCTTGAAAAAAACAAACCCAACCAAATACACTACTTGGGACACAAAGTCTTTCCTTGGTTATAATTAACATCAGACATGCTCATATCTTGAAAAATAAAAAAGATATAAAAAATATATCCTAGTCCTATCTTTCCATGATATAGAATATTATTTAAACCAAATCTTGATTCTTCTTGTCTCAACACAAACATACAAATACTGGGTCCTATGCCACTGATGAATATTCAAGTTTTCTAACACAGTGTGAAGATCAGATGTGCTTCCAATCTCAAAGAAGGTTCTGTTCTTTTTTAACTTGCATTTAATATTAATTCTTAAGCCAAATTAATACACAACAGAAATTGATTCTGGGACCCTGGTAACACATATATATTTATAAGCATGTGCATAAACACAGAATGCAAAGACTGCTAGTTTAATTAAGCCAGCCTTAATATATACAAAAGTAAAGAACTACCGTTTGTAGAAGGCCTTTGACATGTACCGTACATGGATTTTCTGCCATAATGCCAAAAGTACTATAGGTCCGGAAACAACAAAAGTCCCCATACCTGTATGGTCTGACCTTAACGGAGAAAAGGCAACAGATATGACTCCAGTATAAGTAAAATGGTTTGAAGAAACTGAGAAAGCAAAGTGGCGAACAAAAGAATATTTTGTTCCAAACACCCCTTAGAATAAATAATGTTTCCTCTGCTCACTTCCTGAATCATCTTGATTAGAAAATAAAATCTGACGTGAAAAAAAATTCTACGATTATCATCATCACCACAAAGGATATAGAAAAGATCATACATAATACATATCTTTTTAATAAAGCACAACTGAAGTTAGGTAGTAAATTGACAAAGCAATGACACAAATATGTACACAACCGTTATCAACAAAACAAGAGAACAAAACTTTTCCTATAAATCATTACTACTGGATATCACGTTTCATGTGTAGATCAATTTTTTTTTCCAGCGTTTTTCTCTTTTTCTGAGCTTATTCAAACTGCCACGTTTTTGACGACAAAATACAACTCTGATGTTCCATCCCTTTTCTTCACAATATGGCCAATATGTAAACAAAACAAAATCACCATAATATCCTAGTTACATTTTGCAAAAGGGGTAAAAACTCGGGATCGTTCAAGTAATTTGACTGATGTTCTACCGACTGGGCAGTTTTTGCTCCTCTTCTAGTAACAAAAAGTGTACCCTGTCAAACTCGTACAAGTGATGAGAATATCTTAAACCGAGAAGATGCAAAGCAGTGTGCGCAGAAACTATCCTGGTACAAACTCAAACCACTGTTCGGAGGGGATGTAGTTCATGAAAACACAGGAGGAGAGAAAAAGACGAGCTCTACGTGGGACAGAGTTGAGTGCAGTATGAGTCGATTAAAAAAGAAAGGACAAAGACACCAAGACGAGAACAACGAGTGAACAGGCACAACAAAGTGCTGCTGACAACAAAACCGACGATGATGACAGCTATCAGGTGAAGAACATGGGGTGGGAGGGGGTCCCTTCTCACATCTCTTCTAAATGTGCACGGCACATGCCAAAAAAGGAGAAGAATGATGAGCTTGACAAACTCCTCTCCCCTTCACAGAGTAGCCGTTCAATCTCTCCTTCTCTTCTTGTTGTCTTCCTGAAAATACACAGTATAAGAAACTTTTAAGAAAGAGCCCAACATCACAATAATGGTAAATTATTTACGTAAAAAGAAGCACATCTACACAATATCATTCATTCAGCGCAGGGAAAGACCAAGACAGGCGAACAGAAACATCAGATAGACAGAATAGAAGTTGGACTTTACCAGTAGCATCCTCCAACAATCCACAAAAAATACAAATATGTGTTGAGAAAAGTAAAACCACCTAAAGAAGAGGCAAAAAGAAAAAGAGGACAAGCACATATAATACTAATAGACAAGCAGGAATCACACAGCAGATAAAGTGTAACACAAGTATGTGAGGCAGCATGGTGGAATCAGGCTCTCCTCAAAATAATCAAAGTGAAGAAACTGGTATTTTTCCGCAGATTTGAGAAATTTTATCGATTTTTTGGTTTTTGGCTCAACACATTTCATGCCTGTTAAAGAACTCATTTCTGTGTGGATTTGACTGAAAAACGTGGATTGAAGGCACAAAGAATGTTAATTTTCAGTTACCACGGACTCTTATGCTAAGGAAATAACTAACTTTTGGCAGCCTTTTTGTCACTAATTTTATCTCTGAAACCAGGTGACCCCAACCTCCTTCATTTGCAAATATCTCGACTTGTATTCAAGATAAATGGATATTTTTTTCATCCAAATAAAGACAAGTAAACAAGCTTTAAGACGATACCAATAACTCTACATGCCCAAATATTGACGAGAGCCTGATTCCACCACGTCGTGCCACAAATGTAACAAAGATAACATCCTGCCATGATAAAGCAACAAAATATTTGGGCAAAGATAACACAATTCTTAGGCAGGTGACTCAGCCTTTATTTTTAGTAGAAAAGATAAAAGGATACACATACAGGATCTGGGTTGTTGCTTAATACAACTTTTTCCCCAAACCTATGTGTGAATTAGCAAAGGTATTTGTGGCCTCGTGACAAAGTGTCACGAAATTAATTGCCACTGGAGGAAGAACCTGATCTCTTGAAAATAGAAATAGAACACAGTGCTGAATTCACATGGTCAGTAACTTCACCAGATGAAATGTCCTGACTCAACATCTTTATCCAACAGACCTATAAACACTCATTCTTGAATAAAGAGATGAAATAGGAGTCTGGAGAAAAGATAGTACTTATCTATCATATTGAAGGAAATATTCAGAATTGTACATGCAACAAATCATTACCCAAAATATACATATATATTGATGTCCCAGTTTTACTGTGTATGTGGCAAAAAGAAGTTAGACACTTCTTTTGTCTGAAATCAAGTTGTTCCCACTCACAATTGCATTTGGTGACACTATTACTATAACGAGTGAAAAGAATACTTAACACAGGATTTTCAGCAATACATGGTTAGTCATACAAAAATGATATATATTTCTTTAAAACATAATATGAACAGTAACTTGTAACTAAAAACCAGGGACCGGCATATTCACATTAGTAACCTGAGAGCAAAAGTAGCTACTGAGACCATAAACCATGATAAATATGTGTGAGCGTGAGAATGGAATATTCAAAGCAAGGGTTTCAATATGCGTGGGCAGAGAAATAAAAACCAAATGGGTATTCAAATAAAAACCAAATGCCCCCCCCCCCCCCCCCCCACCAAAATAGTAAATAGTATAATAATAAAAGAGGAGTCAACAGGAAAAACAGGAATAGTCACAAACTGCAAATCATGAGGGTATCAATTTTGAACGCATGTTGACTCAACTGTATTTCTGTTAACTGTTGGTTGATTATTGTAGTTAGATTTCCCATTCAACAAACATAACAATAAACCACCAGTCAAATAAATATGAAGTTATGAGCTCACAATCTTTTAAAATTGAAACCCTCACAATTTCTAGTTTGTGCCTTTGCCTATTTTCCCCCGTGGACTCCTCAAATGTAATAACCATAAGAACAGAGACAAAAGACTTTCAACTAATGTGTAATCAACATGGAACAGATGTCACAACTCTGGGTTTTTTTTAAGGGAAGTTGCAACACAATAGGAACACATACATAAGTGCTGAAGATTAGAGGTATTACAAGAGAGTAACAAACATAAAAAGGAGGAGAGATAAGGACGACAGAGATTTCATAGGAGAGAAGGAGCAAACCACACCAAAGCATGTGTCAACCATCAACGACATAAGCTAGTAGCACTACAGTACACAGACAGCTGACACAGATAAGCATAATGAGAAAGATAATAAAATTTCACAACAGATCAGGTTAAGCCTCTAGAAGCAGTTATTTCGTGACTGGGAAAATATTTCTGGAAAATTCTCTGCATTCGCTGAGATTACACTAACTACAAACTGTTTTGACCGTGTAATGTATTTCACTAAAATAGATTGAAAACTTTGCAAGCAGACAGTTGAACTCAAAATAAACCTTTGGGATGAATCAGTTTTATACGTAATTACTAAAATGACCGTGTACATATCTGATGAGCAAGCAAAAATGTTCACAATGCCTCTCTCCACTTGCCATGTGTCATCATGTTGACGCATACAATACAACATGAAACTATGACAAGGCCTGACCAATGGTATTTCATCTTATGCATTTCAACTTGATGCTTCGATGCTAAGTGTGTTACAAAAGACTAACCCCACTCGAGAAAGAATAATAAAACTAATGTGTCGCAACGAGGTGGAACCGGGCGCACGTCAATTTTTTGGCATATGGGGTTATTAATAAATATTGGTATCATCTTAAAGCTTGTTCATTTGTCTTGCATTTGATGAAAAAATACCCATCTCTCTTGATTACAAGTCGAGACACTTGCCATTGAAGGAGGTGGGGTCACCTAGTTTTAGAGGTAAAATTAGCGAGAAAATGGCTGTCAATGTTTGGATACTTCGATAGCTGGAGGGTACATGGAAACTGAACATTTACACTTTTGGTGCCTTTATTTTTGTTTTTTAATGTAAAGTGAAAACAGAAATGTGTTCTTAAAAGGATATAAAAGGTATCGAGCCAAAAAACCAAAAAAATGATAAAAACTGACAACCCGTCAGAAAGATGCCAGTTTCTTCAATTTTAATATTTTGGCGAGCGCCTGATTTTACAACACTGCCTCACTAATAATAATTGCATTTATATAGCATGGCAGCATGCAACCATACCCTACGCACTTTACCACTACTATTACCCCAACAGACCCTATAACACCCAAAAACATTCTTGGCTTAACGAGTAGCATACAGTGAAAGAATTAAATGGCCTAACATGAACAAACTGATGACAAGATCTTTCGTAATCTATAGCCAGGTACCCATTTCCACCTGGGTGTAGCTAGGAAAATTTTGTGTGCAGTCTCTTTCCAAACGACACAACTTTGAGCACCTGACAAGGTTCTTACCAATGACCTTTTGGTCACAAACTCGACAGCCAGACCACTAGACACAGTGGAACTGTTTGTTGCATGAATAGTCAGAATGAGACGCAAGCAACAGAAAATGACACCAACATACAACCCCCAATAAAGTGAAACATTTGTACTGACATCAGATTATAAATGGGTAAGCATTTTTATTAAAGAGAGGAATGATTGCCTTCTTCATGAAAACTGGACAAAAAAAATGTTGAGTCAACTTGACTGTTAGGGCAATTTCGTAGCTTCCTCAGCACAAAAAGATACTGGTACTCAAAATGAGCTGCTTTACTCAAGATTGAGTTTATGGGCTTTGGCGATAGACTGGGACTGCATGAAGCTTATCGTGGACATGATGTTGGTCAGAGAGATACTTAGTCACCTTCACAATCTGTAACAACCACACTTCCAACAAAAACCACACCCTCAAGCCAATTTACAACGACAAATGAATATGAGGAATCCACATCCATTAAAAAAAAAAAAAAAAGTTAAAAAACACACTCACTTTTTTGCTCAAGATAATCAGCAGAGCTCTGAAGATGTTCACAGCATCCAAGAAAAGATCCACAGAGTGCCTGAAACACAGTACAATAATAAAGTTTTGCAAATATGTCCGATTCTACTCTATTCATTATGATGTGGAAATGCATGAACACACAGAAATGTTCATAGACATAAATTTTATAGACCAGTAAACAGTCAACTTAATGATTAAAAGTCTGCTATTCATCTTTTAAATTGTTCACATCCTTAAATGCACAACAGATGCATACAGCAATGGATGCACATAGGAATATATGCAAATACGTTTAATGCGTTGCAAATTTTAAAATCATGAAAACGGAAAAACAGTGACGTCTGCTTATACCTGACATGATTCATCTAGCAACAGCGGTAACCAAACTAAAAGAAAATCCCCAATGTTATTTTTCTTCTTTTCGAGCAACCTCTCTAAACCAGAGAAAATCCAGTGATCTTCAGATTCCACTGTATTTGACAAAACTACGGATAAGTAAGTAGGTGATGTAAAGTATACATAAAAAGGCCAAAGTCATTGCTGTCACAATCAAACCACCAAAGTCAAAATTAAATTTTTTTTTCGATTTTTACAACCTCCCAAAGCTGTATCAAAATACACCTTCCAACAACACCATAATACAGTTTAATCCTATTGTCAAGACGTACAATTTTCTTGCACTTCATTATCCCTGATACAAAAAACTCAACAAAAAATTATTTTTTTGTCTCTAGTTTAAAAAAGCATGAATGAACTTATTAAAGTAGATTGCTTGCAACACCGGCAAAGAGTACTTTTGAGCGCACAAGTTCCAGCAACTCACCAGATGAAGTCGTCATCGCCCATGCGCCTCTTCTCCACAATGAGCTGAGTGTCGTACAAGACAAAGGCAGAGAAGATGAAAAGCACTCCGTAGATGTACACCTGGAAGGCAAGAGATACACATACAAATTGATGAATGACAAGTCAAATCAACCCTTGCCTGTTCAGGCAATCGTCCCCTTCTGCTTTCAAGTTATTCATATTAGCGATGTCCAAGTTCTGAAAAGCATTATTAATTGATACACTGCAAACGTAGAGAGCCTAAGAGTCTTTTCAAACTGGCACACAAAAAAATTATTCCGTAAATATGGTGCAATGAGTATTAAATTCTAATATTTATTAAAGAAGCCATTGAGCTCATGTGATCACACAGAAAAAACATTTCACCTTGTCTTAGAACAGCTTCAATACTATTGCTTCCATTTTTAAGCTAGAATGTAATTGAGGGAATTCTCTGCTGTAAATAAATCAAATCACAAACATACATCAAAGATGAGCTTGGATCCAAGGAAAATGTTCAGGAATATGGCAATGGAAAGCCACATCAAAGCAGACATGAGAAAACCTGAGGAGTGAAAGACAAAGAATGTTTAAAACATTGCAGACAACCAAAGAATTTGTGAAACAAAATCAGTATCTGTATGTTAAAGATTATGTATTCCAACACATAGAAGGCAACATCTTGTGACTAGGAAAAGAACCTCCTAATATAAAAGTGAAATTTGAAAACTTTTTTACACTTTAACTCACTTCAGACGGGTCACACAACAGTTGCGTGACCCCCGCCGTGACGCTCGCGACGGGTCTCACAAGCCCTGCGTGACCAACTTTGGAATTTTTTTTCCGCTCTACAAATCACGCACGGATCGCGAGACCCGCCTTGTACCCTTGTTTGGCCAAGCCTGAGCTACTTAGACTTCGTTTCGTATCTCTGGGGCCGGTAGTTTTTAAGTTATTGAAGGTGAAGGACAGTGACCCCAACTGGGGTTGAACAGACCGGAACTCGCGCTTTGTTTTTTTCTATACAGCTGATAGTAATCCGACAGTCGCGTCGTAGTAACGGTCGAAGAAGTCGCATGAACAAGAATCACACAATTTCGCCGTTTTCTATACTTCTGTGCGTTTTACTAGTTCTAGTGTCTGAGAATATGATGTGTCTAATAGTTAGGATCCTGGATATGTACCTGAACACGGCCCGAGTCGTAGTTCTAGGGCTAGATCTAGCACTAGTACCGGTGTTGTTTTTCGCGCAACGAAATCACAACGACGTGCCGTACATCTGTCTCATGTAATTCAGTGTATTGGTCTGAATCAATGCACAGACCAGCTTTTATATTTTCACCAAACACTCGCACATGTATACAAATCAAACCAGAACACTTTGAACTTTTATTTTTGTTGTTGCAGTGAATTTCATTCTACTTGTCACGTCTCTGGAAATTTTTCGGAAAATCAAATTCATGCCAATTTTTAAAAAATCATACAAATTAAAGTATTAGACTTAGACAACTTTAGTTTTTTGCATTAGATTAAGCTTGAATGTTACTTTACTGTGTCAAAAAATGATTACAATAGGGTAATTCTGAGAGTTGTGGTGATTTATCGAAATACCCCAAAAACACCAGTCTTCAACGCTTGTGACTGGTGAAAGGGCCCAGTCGCAAGTGAGTTAAGATATGTTCTAATTGTCAAAGATGAAGAAATTGTTCTTTCAGAGTAACAGTGCACAAGCTGTAATGCACAATAAAACAGCATTAGAAAAGATATAAACTTAATTTCACTCGCTGGAAATATTTATTGAACATTCTCATCTGGTTAAACAAACTGGAAACATCTTCATTCTATTAAAAAGAGGTTTCAAAATGGAAATTCTAGTAACTCATAACTTTACACACAGACATAGATGAAAGGGCAAGATTTAATAAACAAATACCATAAAGAAGTAGAACATTTACAAACAACAACTCCTAACTTAATTCAAACCACAAAAGAATACAAAATGACAATAAATGTCCTTTTGAGACAAACAACTGTCCCAGGTCCTTACCTCCCATATACAGGAACATTCTGTTGCGACTGAGCAGAGCTGCCATTGTGAAGCTGATGAAAATTACTGCAGTGCCTGCAAGCGCAGTGGTGACAATGCTGAAAACAATGAAAGAAAAGGAGTGAGTTGACAATCAATAGACAAATGCATTGCCTTCTACGCAAAAAGAAAAAAATTATATTGTTAATTCAAAATCCACTGAGCCTAGCTATTTACATGTAGAGGGACTTCCATCCTGTAAATGAATGAGATTAAATATCTAGATTTGTCCCTGCTCTCTCATAAAACCAAAAGAAAACCAATCTCAAGCTAATTAAATCAAGGTGTTTCAACTTTCAACTGATTTCCATCATTATTAAAGAAAATCAAAACACTCACGTTGGCTCAAGGCTGACCACCATTTGCAAAAGAGGACCCAAAGAGATACCTGTGAAGAGAAAAGGATTAAAATAGTGAAACCAAAGAACTTACTATTACGTCCTGGCACAAAATTTTCATTAGCCCCATTGTTTCAACCATGGGTGTACCTGTTCTCCAGATCCTAAAATATATTTTTCTATTCTCAAAATCTATCTACAAGACAGTCACTACAAGAATGCTGCAGAGTTCTAACACACTATATCACAACTGAAACAAAATAAGAAACAGCTGTAAAGGTTGCAAGCCATACACCGTAACCTGCCTAAAGAGACGTTTGAATATTATTCATAACAGACAGACAGAATCACACTTCTATACCACAGTATGAAACCATCCAATTTTCAGCCAGTAGCAAGAACTACCTCTTTCAGCCATTGACTCCTTCAATCACCGGAGAGCAGAGCATTCAACAGGGGACAATCTTTACACTACAGTAGTTTCTGATTTAGATGGAGATTGGATTTTCAAAACGGAGTGAACATTTAATTTGTCTCAACACCAAAGGGGTTTCCATTTCATACAGGCTCAACACATATCTCATAGGTGACTGAGCAACTCGACAGCAAGAGGCATCATGCCACTTGGAACAAAGTTGGCTTGCCATCATGGTCAATCCAAATACTTTGGGACCATGTCCTTTCAACGCTTTGTAGAAAATGATTGTGGTATAATCTGCTATATATGCCATGTAGACTGTCAAATCGTTGTACTCGTGCCCTTTTGGCTCTTTGTTGAAAATGGTTGGGGTAAAATCTTCTATTATATTTATATAGTATGCCCTGTAAATGGTTAAAAATGGTTGTACACATGTAATTCTAAAATCAGGCAACTGTCACTCACCACTACACAAGGCGAACCCTACAAAGATGGCCAATCTCTTGCTGACCTCTTCTTTGGCATGTCTGGTGGATGCAAGCCAACCCATCAGACCCAGAGAGGCAAGCATAGTCAAGAAGTGCCACTGAAGAAAGCAATCAAACAGAGGTCAAGTATAAGGAGGAGAAAAAAAAAGGGAGGGGGGGGGGGCGCGGGAAGTAAACCAACAAGTTTCTGCTCCTTACTACTGTGTCAAGTATGCTCTAGTTTAGAAATGTTTCTTGATGCTTCACAAACACCACTGTGGAAAGAAAAATAAAAAAACAACCAAAACCCACTGCACACAGCTCTGGTCAAGGCCTCCTCCTGGCCCTGAATTTCTAAAAGAGAGGAAGGCGTGTGAAAAGCAAATGGTAAAACTGTCAAAATAAAAATTCTATTCTTTTCGTAAATTCCCCAGATCAATTTGTATTTCAAAAAAATTGGCCGAGAAAAGTGGTAGTTAAGCCATCAACTTTCTTCACACATATAAGTAGCTAGAGCTTCTAAGCAAAAATCATTATATGGATCCTTACTTATTGTCAAAGAATAGCAGCTTAGATTCCAAAACCTAGGTGCAGGGATTTCAATAAAGTCTCATACTAGCATTTATTATAATCCTGCTACAATAGTAAAGTTTGTTCCCACTTGTGGCTCTCAGTGCCACACTTCCAAAAGTACAAGCTGGAAGAGCTCGCTGCTACCAAAACATAAGAAAACAATACAAAACTGAACTGAAACTTAATTTTAGAATTAAGTGAATTAAATGAAAAGGCAATCTCAAAAGTCTTGTACAATTTTTTTCTGGCAATGTGCATTTGAGCTTGATTCTTTTATAGCAATCAAAGCACAGAGGGCCAGGAACCCCCCCCCCCCAAAAAAAAAAAACCCACCAAAAAACAAAAACAAACCAACAACCAACAAACAAACAAAAAAAACCCAAAACAAAACAAAATTAAAAACAAACAACCCCTCCGAAAAAAAACCCATCAAACAATCCCCGAAACAGCAGTTGCATGCAAATAAAGTATTCATAAAAATTTGTTGTGGAAGCACAAAAGAAAGGAAATAAATCAAAATAACATAGTAGTGAACTTGGGTCTTTCAATGCAACTTTAGTTGAATTTTCAGCTAACAACTTTTTAAAGCAGTTCATGCATTATTCTAACACTAAATAATATACATTTCTTTAAATTTAAAAAATAAAATACCCCCCCCCCCCTCCCCCAAGAAATGCTACAAGATGGTATTTGGAATTTATTTCATAACATTGTGTTGTGTAATATTTTTGTGGTTCAGACAGACAGAGTTCACTTTCACTCCTACGTGTGATAATGTACTATCCCCATCTGTTCAGCTTTATTGCACATTGCACATAAAACGGGGTGTGGTCCCAAAGTGGAAAAAAGCTGAAAATACATGCAGTTACAAACACTGTGCACAGCCAGCTGTGACGTTTAAAATATATGTATAAAACTCTAGGGCCACCAGACTGCACAGTGTTGAACAGGTTTCACTTGCAGTGAGTAAAGGGGCTTGACTTTTTTAGAAAGTAAAATAAAAAATATCAGATCTTTTTATCATTCAAACAATCAACTTTTCAGCAGTGCTTCCAACAGCTGAAGCTGAAAAGTAAGGAAAATTCTGCAGGGGGTGTGGGGGCCATACAGGCCCCTGGCAGGGTCCAGGGACTGAATATACCCCAATTGTCCTCCACTTTCATGTTTGAATGTCGAACATCACAACCTTGGAACACCATTTATTTTTAATTTGAGTAGTTTTAGCATAAAAATTCCTTTCACCGCGGTCCTTATCTTGATCCCGTGCAGTAGAATCACCCCACTGACAATTTCTGAGTTCTCTAGATATGGACAAATTTGAAAAAAAAGTTGCTTTCTGATAGGGATTCTCTGTCTGAAATCACTAGTCAATTTACTTGATCAATGCACACATTTTCCAGCCGCGGACACAATCCGAAGATAGACAGAAAGAATAAATGAATGACAGAAGGGAGGAAATTGGTACAAAAAGTTCGCTAATAGCTAGCCCGAATTTTATTAATCTGTAGGTAAAAATGTTCCGCCGACCAACCCGCAATGAATGCATGGGGACCTAGCAGAATAATGGCCGCTGGTAGGAAATGCGCAATCTAGCAGGTTCCTATTAACTTATTGCTGAGAGAATAGCTGTAAATATCAACTTATACAAGGAAATACGAAGGTGAGTAAGGATCCTTTGCTAATGAATTTCAGTAGTCCTATGTGTCGCACTTTTTTACGGAAGGAAATGATAATGATGGAGGAGCAGGTACTGAACTGGCAGAACGTACGGATTTCCGTAAAAATATGGAAAATTGGAAGCACTAATCAACATTAACCACACGAATTTCATATGAAAATATTACAGTGAGAACAGCAGGCAATCAAACAGTGTTGTTAGCAAAAACAGTATGAATGAAGCAGTCTAAAGTAACACACTTCTACCTTCAATCGACAGCAGTGCTAATCGTACAGTTACAACAAACCTATATTTTTCCCCCCTGATAAATTCTAATAAAACTCAATTTCTTTACAAAGAGAACTGGGACAGACTCTCCTTGTAAAGGCTTCTAAAGCAACTCACCTCTCCTGCACCTGTGAAAGTGTGAACGTAGGCACCTGCTGCGGCTGCCAGCACACCAATTGACAGGGTGCTGTACACATTCTTCAAATGTGTCTGAACGGTGGATTCCCTGAACAAAAAAGAAAAAAGAAAAATGCAAAACCTTGATGACAGATATCAACTTACCGAGCCCTATATAAAAAGTGACACCCACTCCCAGCTTCCTTAGATTTGATTAAACACTTGAAGACAAATTTTCAAAAGTTATGAAGAGAATCTTGTACACTTCATGTGAATATTTCCTCAAACTGTACCCGCAACAGTAGAGTATTATAAGTAAAGCCCATACAAAGTGTCTATAGAACTTTCTTTAAACACAGATTTGAAACTAAAACAAAGCAAATAGATACTGGTAAATTTTTACTTTCACTCCCGCACACAGATACACTTCCTTGGGCATCAAACTGCAGTATTTTTTCCGGCAGATCATAGCCACTAAAACTGTCACACATATAAATTATTTTCAGGAATATTCCAACCAAACTGCAAAATATCAAATTGTGGGTTAAAACGGGGGGCTGTAACACCCCCCCCCCCCCCCGATTTATCGTTTACTTCAGGGGCAGCCCCTCTCTCCCGAAAACCTCCCAATTTGTCCAAAGTACGGAAAAGACTACTGTAATTAGGTTCAGTGTGATGTAGCTCGATTAAAAAACATCAAATATTTCAAAAACTATAAATTTGCGACGGAAATTAAGTCGATGTTTGTGTTCAGCACATTGATCAATATAGTAGAAAGTGTACACCTAGTAACTTTCATACATGTGCACGAGTCAGGAGGAAAAGTAAAATAATGCCTAAATATATATAAGACAGACAGAGAGAGAGAGAGAGGGAGGGGGG